>NW_028259156.1:7272727-7424242 GCF_977971745.1 Zootermopsis nevadensis | reverse complement strand
GAGAGAGAGATCCACTCATCCGCTACATTCCAGCCAAGTCAGCGAATTAAAGTGACAGAATAAAGCGGTTGGCACTAAGCTTACCTCCTGATCAGACGGAAACTCCTTCGACAGACCGAAATCCGTCAGAAGAACATGGCCCTCGGCGTCCAGAAGGATGTTCTCCGGCTTCACGTCCCGGTGAACGATTCCCAACTGAAAGAAACGAATGAACACGTCTCAAGAGCAGTGGGGAGAAGGAAACGCATTTTGCATTTTCGATATGTGCATTTATTATGTATTCTTTGCAGTTGATTTAAAGACGATGTTAGTATATGGGTTAAATGGCATTGGGCTTCGTAGATCGATCTTAATTACACGCCGTGCATTTTAATTAACTATTTCTCATGTTTCAGCTTAGGTAACTACAGAAATTATGATTATGAATGTTCTATTACACTGAATTGAGAGATATGAAAGTTGTAAAATGAACTTTTCTGGTTACTGAGAATTACTTGGCGGCTAAGTATTCAGACATGACAGAACTAACCAAAGTCCTTGCTTACTAATCCTGGGAGCATTCTTCAGAAGAAACAAGCTAAAATTTAGGTATTAGCACTTGTTGTGAATTTAGATATTTCTCACAGAAATTAAAAATGATTCGACGTACTGTGAAAAAATAAAGGGAATTTGAAGAGAATTCTATAGCCCTGAAGTCAGTAAGTGTTATGCTGTTCAGTGGGAGTGCTGGTTGCCTACCTCGTGCAGGTGCTGGAGGGCCAGGATGACTTCAGCGGAGAAGAATCTTGTTTCATTCTCCGTAAGCCTGCCTCGCTGTTCCAGCAGTTCAACGAAGTCTTTTCCTGCGACGTAATCTGCAACAATAAAGACGAGATCGCGTTGTTGTGAGGACTCTTAGGCCACTGAATGCTGATGTATTGTATGTTTAATTCGGCAACTGTATAATTACAAATCGAAGCTCTGCAGAAGACTAAAAAGTGAAATATTTAGCGGAAAGCGAAGGATTATTCGGCAAACGGGGTACGTATGAGGACCTTACACATTTAGTTACTGTGATGTTTCGTTTGATGTACTCACCCATTACGAGATGAAGGCGTTCATTCGACTGAAACGCGTAGTGCAGCTGCACTAGGAACGGACAGTCACGTGTTTTTTCAAACACGCGACGCTCCGTCCACGCGTGGTCGATTTCCTTTCTCTTCAGTGATGTCTTCATGCTCTTCATTGCGTAAAGTTTACCGGCGTCACTGCCGTCCTTTTTCCTCGCCAGGTAAACTTCGCCAAACCCTGTAACAGAATCTCAGTTGTATTTCATCTTGATATCTGTACAGGTACGGGCTTTTTTTTTTCGATACCAAAACTTCGCGATGAATATAAAATTCATAAATACGTGGTTCGTCTTCTCTTTAAAAGCTCTAAAACTCTCTCCGGCAGGTCAAGCCCTTGTGCTCAGGATATTACTAAATTATATTGTTTCCTGCGTGGTGACAGAAAGAAGATGAAATACCGTTTAGGTCTGTGAGATTTCATGATTGCAACTTTTATCGTTAAAGTGCTTACTTGGAGTGGTCTTTGACCCATTCGCGAGCTGTCTGCATAATTTGATTAACTCTAACTGCGTTTTCAGATGTCTCCGCAATTAAATGTTGGCATTTCGTAAATGATCCACCTTTTAACATTTTTTAGCATTCATGAATAGAAGCAGAATATGGCCTACACAATTCTTAAGATCCCTAATTCTGATTTCGTTAAAGTAAAAGGAAATGTACATTGTGCATAAGAAGAACTTCCTCTCGTGTTTATCACTTCCGATGTTACGGCATTTCGATTCAGTGTAAACCAGAACGCGACAATAGAATGACGATAACATTAATAAGAGAAAATAGGCCACAGACACGTCTTTCTTGTTATTTCACTGCCGATTAAGTTGCATTACACTTGATCATGGGCTAGGAAGGACGCTCTAAAATGCTGATCTTCTTCTCTGCCTACTTAATAGATGCATTAATGATGCAGAAAACAGGTCCGTGTTTTGTAAGCAGAGAAATGCACGGGTAATCGGCCGACTGTTAACAGGAAGTTGTACTTACCTCCTGCTCCTAGACGTTTGATGATCTTGAAGTCGTTTTGGCGGACATGTTGAGGCCCTGTAACAAATATCATAATTATTGGCATGTGCTAATATACAATAAAAATGTAAAGGTATCCTGCCGCACGCCATGTAGGCGCTTGGGTGGGGTGAGACGAGGTATAGCTCCTACTTATTCTTAACCTCGGCACCAGATGGGGGTGAGTGCTCAGTACCCCGGTATCTATTGGAGAGGAGGCTGGGTGGTAAGTGGGCCCAAGAGCCGGTCTTTACGGAGGGGCTAGAGGAAAAATCCTCTGCCCCTGTCAGGGATCGAATCCCGGTTGTCCAGTCCGCAGTCAGTCACTGCACTGACTGAGCTAGCTCAGTTCCCGTCTTTAATTTACAGGCTTAATTAAAATAATTTACTCTTTTTTTACTCTACAATCCTGAGGATTGTTCGCCACCCCCATTACGGGGTTAGTCTTACGAAGATACCAAGGCCTTGCCCTCCGTGGTCATTCTTTATCCACCAGACTGGAAGAGAAGGGACGCGGATAAACATCCATGGCTGGAGTGGGACTCGAACCCACGGTCGCAACAACGAGAACCATGCCTCAGACCGCTTGGCTACGGAGGCTGAAATCTACATTTTAAACCTCGCAATTCGCCTTTTGAAAATAGTGTTTATTGTAATCAAGGGGGAAACTACCCCTCAGATAGTTTTGTCTGCTTCCCGGCCTCTCAAGTTCCTAACCCCACTCTTATGCAGTATATTAAATATTTGCCATACGTAGGCGTTATTATACAGTTTAATTATGTTATTATATTTGTAAATTTGCAGAACAGCTGCGTTGCTGTGTTTATTTATATTTTTAGCCGCTTAAAGTGCATTGTCATTTGAGTGATATATACGGAAGTCACTTATCAAGAGCTTCGTGCAACCTGAAATGAGAGACTAAAATTTGTTCTTGAAAGTCTGGAATAATTATAATATTTTAAGATGGCTGTCTTCTGGGTTGTAGCGCCGTGTAATCTGGTAGAAGTTTACCGACGTTTCAGAGGTCTTTGCTGCCGCCATAATCAGGGCGATGGAGGCAGCAAGGACCTCTGAAACGTCACTAACCATCTACCAGATTACACGGCGCTACAACCCAGAAGACAGTTTTCTTCAGAATCAGCACTGCGAAAACTTCGAATCCTACAAATGATAATATTAATTTCTGCATATAATTATTCATAAACAGCCCATTTGAACTTAGCTACTCCGACACATGCAGAGTAGTTTGTCAGCTGGATGGAAATTATTATGTTTGTAACTCGCGGGTGTGAACTGAAGGAATGCTTAACAATGCCCGTTTTCACTTCGTTGTAATTTGTCTTCCGCTTAAAGTGGATAGTGACACTTGCAATCTGACAGGTGATGTGCTTTAAAAGACAAGAAATACAAACTCGCAAAAGAATCTAAAAGGCATCATGACAATTTGAGGCGCCGTGCCGATGAAATGCTTGTATATGGGCAGGCCAGTGAAATACGCGTATATTTAACATCGTTATAAGGCAACAATTGAAAAATAATAGTAAGACAAAACTGTGATCGCAGTAGAGTAATATGTCAAAGTCTATATAAAACATCACGTCTTTACAGTCTGTTGTTTAAAGGCAATGCTGAATCATTCCTTGTAAAACAGAATTAAAACGAAATGTTTAAGGACACAGACCGTTTTCAACTGCACATTGTTGTATAAATCTCTGTCAGAAACTCAATAGCATCCCAATATGATTTATCCTAGTTCCGATTGTTAATTCCATCTTCTTCGGAATGGGAACATTTGGTTAAAGAGTTTACCTAACTTTAAATGCAATGCACGGTAAGAAAAGATTTATTTAAATATAATCAGAGTACAGACATGATTGTGTCGTGGCAGTGACCTTCTGAAAAAACTGGGGTTTGTAAATGTTATTAAAGAGGCAATATTCATCCACTGGTTTGTTCCTAATACGGCTACTACAAAATGAAAACGCTCACCTTTAAGATTAACTTTGTTTATGAGACATTCAACTCTGGGCTTGTAAGACGGTGCCTTAGGGCCACGGTGTTTGGAGGCCTTGGCCATATTTTGTTCAATGCTAGTGCGAAAACTAACAAAATGCAGAAGACTTGTTTGTGTGCTATCAGCAGATTAAATCATGTAACTTCGGACGATAAGATTATTAGTGAATAACAAATTAGTAATTGTAAGGAAGTTTTTATGAATGAGTGTTTGTGTTCTGTCACAGTAATTGTTCCCCGTGAGATAATCATCTCCAGAAGAAAATATACAATTCACACGGGAATTTATTTAATTTATGTTAAGTTCTAAAAACCTATATGGACCGGCTTTAATGTGACGTAACGAAACACAGGGAAGAAGCCAAACATAACCTTATCCTAATACAATTTTCTCGCTGAATTTATTATATAACTGGTGCATTATTAGTCACAAATCTTGCTTATTGCATAATTGAACATCTGTCAGAACCTTTTCCCAAGTGATTTATTATTATCATCCAATCTAAACGTCGGAAATAGAATTCAGTTACGTAATAAAATGTTTAATGTAATTTCACCTTAATCAACAATTGAAAGGCCTGGTATTCCTAGTAACTCTCGACACAATAAGTAAGACACAGAATCATATTTATCATCGTTTATAAACTAGAAACTAATAAATACATTTAAATGAAAACTACATACCGGTACTTGAATAACAGCCAACATCAGGTTCCATGATATCCATTGCTGTTGTAATTCACTATTCACAAATGTTTACACTAAACACTGTTTTAAGAAAACTACAGATTAAATACCTTATTTTAAAACTAACTAAATGACTTAAATGCACTATTATATAGTTTTTAATCTGAAATTGACTGTGAGAAATCCTAACGGTTCGCACAGGTTGCAATCAAAAATATGACTGACGTATCACAACGCAAGTCCGGTCAAAGAAGTTTGAAGCACGCAGTGTGACTCAATTGTTTTAAACGTCTGAAAGAAGAGTAGGCCATCTTTAATCTCTGACTGCCTGTACGTATATAACTAGAAATTTTCTAGCTCCTTTCCAAGACGACCTGGAATTATCGTAGGTTATGTATGCATCTAAATGACATATGAAATCCAAATGTGAGGTTTTTATAGATATAACGTTTTGACGACAGTAAATATGTCGTTGATAGTCTTGTGAGTTTTAAGGTCGTGTGGACTTGCGGATTTAATGATTATGGTTCGTATTCTTATTTAAACCCATTTTAAGCACGGAAGTTGTCAAAATAATTTTTAAAAATGATGTGTCTGCGTCTCAGATAACAGAACGTGTATCCATTGCCAAGATGATTTCTCTAATGCTGTTTAGAGAAATAATCGTTGTTTGTTGTGATAATATTTCTAAACCCACAATTAAATTCTGTGTGTTTAAACAAAAAATGCATAAAGGATCTAACATTTGTTAAGTGTATAGCTTTAAAAAGCTTTCTTTCTGATAATATAAATCTAGGTTTATTAATTATTTGCGGCGCGAACTAAATTACAGGGGTTAATAAATTGTCTTCAAATAAGAGGTTATGATCGTACATATCTAGTGGGGGAGGTATCGGAAAGAATTGGCCATTCCCCAGAAATTGTTAAAAGCCACGAATTCCCTTCGTCAGAAGATTCTAGTCAGACATTTGTATAAACCGATTAAGGACTGATGTGCAGATAAACCTAGATAAGGTCGTGTATTTGAACATTATTATTACCCTGGAACGACACTTTCGAGACATTTAGTTTTTGTAGATTTCACGGTGTCTCTGTCTTCAAACTACGTGCGATGAACACGTAAATTGTCTTATGACAGGATTCGAAAAGTTGCAATACTTTGGTGACGTGATTATTCAAACCAGCTTTCTTTCTGTGTGGAATCCAGCTGCCTAAAACTGTGGCAAGTGTGAATTTATAGCGGTGCATCCTAACACCACTGGCTTTGAAGTTTCCATTACGTCAGTAAAAGGTGCATAATGCAGTGAAACCACGATAAGTCAATAAGAATTACGTTTGACATAAGCCATTTTTAACCCTTAATGCTACTTTAATTCGTGCCGTCTTATCTATAAGATTTGCGAGACTTGATAGTAGGCTGATGAACATTCTGATGCCAGAATAATATTCGCTCTTCTAAATATATTAAGAGGCTACAAATTGGTCTGTCAAACCGATTATTATTCCTTGTGTTGACGCAGTGTATAGCAGAATTACTTTGAAACTGTGAAGTTCACTGATGAGAATGTGCATTCACATGGACGAGCCCTAACCTCTTAAACAGATACAATTTCAGATTTCTCACCAGTCATTCATCAAACAATATTGTTTTGTAAAATGAATGTTTTTCTTATATTAGATAAATCCCTTCCAAATTACTCCATTGTTAATTATAAAATTGAAATATACGCAGTAAAGTGTGTTGAGTGTCAATGCTACTTTCTTGCAACTACTTAATATGCTTCACTTAACTTGCACATTAAAATTTGACAAAACAAATTTAATTAACATCGTGATATATGGCATTGTTTTCTGGGGAAACTCAGTAGACAGCAGAAAACTATCCAAAAGAATTATTTAAGGAATTTAATATTCTCCCTATCCAGCAAATTCTGTGTGTTATTAAAATCATTTTGTAGTGGACATCATAAAAGTTTCAAATAATTTCAGATGTCTACGGATACAGATACAAACATAACCTACAAATAACCTCAGCAAATAAAGAAATTAATTTACTATAGTGAAACCAAAGTTTTAATAATGTTCCATCCACTATAAAAAGTTGGAATCATGACGTAAAGAAATTTAAGCTAGCAACAAATACTTTTTCCTTTGTCACTCCATCAGTTCCTCAGAAAAAAATTAAAATCACCCAAAATTCTAACTTATTTGGAATACAGAGTTGATGCTTTCTTCTGTGATTATAATGTGCTGTAAAACTGTAGTTGACTTTAAATCACTCTCACGCCAATGTAATATACATTGAAATAAATTCTACTCTGTCAGTTAATCAACGTTTTGCCAAATTTTGGTGGTCTTCAATTTGGTAACTCTTGTTTACGAGTACTTGAAACGTGTTGTGGTGAGTTATTTGTTATACACTTTGTTATCATTTGGGTTCTGCTAAGTTATTTGGTGCTGGAGGAGAGTCATTTATATGTTATAAAGAGCAATGGCCATAGAATTTAATTGATATATTTTATTGTTCTCCAGTTTGAGAAAAAATTCTGATTATTTTTACGTGATTTTACTTAAACCCTTTATTTCCTTCCTGTCAGAAAGGACCTGAACCATTCTTCAGCTATTCCTCGAATGTCATAAAAATGTAATTTGTTTAACAACATTTTATGATTTATAGAGTCAAAAGCTTTTGCTAAAATACAGAATATTCGTGCAATATGAATTTTTGTGGTTAATAGATTTCAGTATTGTCCGCTAGTCTGAATGCTGTATCTTCAGTGGATAAAATGTTTTAAGCCAAATTGTTCTTTTTCGACATAACCTAACCTCAAACACTTAAGGAAAGTTGGTTAATAGTAAACTTGGCCTGTATTTTGTCACGGTAATTCACTTTTCTTTTTCAGTGGTGTCACTACTGTCATATTAAGATGGCCTAGGAAATTCCTCCCTGTTTATTAAGTTACAAGTTGTTTTTATTTATCTGAGTCTTCTATACGTCTACTGTAATGCTGCTTTTTAGCCGCTTTTATAACATTATTTAATATTTAACAATACTTAGTATAAAATGCTCTTATTTTGGGTCATTATTGTTCCTACTGTATATAACAGAGTCTTTTTATATTTGCAAGATGTTTTTATTCTTGTGGAATGTGGTCATTCGTAATTTTACCTACACTTTTATAATTATTTGGAAATGAAGTGTATATAAACATGAGTTAAACTAATTGTTAGTATCTTTGTCTTTTGTGCAGATTCCCGTGTTTGAGTCTTCCGAAGAATCAGAAACTGTTGTTTCATTATTTACTTTTCTTGTTTTCTGCTGCAGAAATATTATTAATCATATTACTTAACTGTCCTTCGTGGAGAGCAGACGTGTTCGCTCCGTGCTCCGCTACCTGCTGCTTGTGGTATTCTGTGGTGTACTCTTTCCAGTGCGGATTTAGTCTTCCTTCAGCATCAGCTTTTATTTGCTGGCATGACTGCCAGCAAAGATACGTGTGACATTTGTAAGAAGTCGTTTTATGGGAAACAGAAGTTTCTCCGTTGTAGTGGGCCTTGCTCTGCAAGATTTCATCTGTCGTGCCTGCGAGTGAGTGATGCAGAATATTCCTGTTACACTTTAAACGGCGAGTCTACCTATAAGTGCGACACTTGCGATAGGAAATTGCGTTCAGTGAGGTCCGAAAATACTCCTGTTCGCTCTCTTAGGTCCGTATCGGCCTCTGAAACTGGCGGAAAAATGGCGACCGCTGTTAAGGAAGCTGCTTCCCAGCGAAACGCCAATGACGCTCTGAGTGCGCAACTCGAGGCTGTTCGGATTAATGGTGTTCACACCAACAACAAAATCGAGAACCTAATTGAGATGGTTCTCAAGCTGACTGAAGAAGTCGGCCAACTACGCAAGGAAAATAAATCAATGAAACTCATGATTGATACCATGCATATGGCGGCACAACCTAGAGATCCATCTGTGCAGGATTTGTTGCCTCGGCGGGACGTGACGTCATTGGGAGGTCCCAAGCTCAAGGCACCCAAATCCTACAAGGATGCGCTGTCGGATAGTGTCTCTACTGCTACTGCTATTGTGTCGCCTAAGACCACCATAAATGAAGTTCGTTCTGAGGGGACCGCTGTACCTGGACTTCCCGTTACTTCAGCTCGAGGGCCTGGGTCTGCCGACGATGGCTTTATAACTGTTACTAGGAAGAAGAGAGTCGAACTTCCTGGGTCTTCCAAGAAAGTGAGGCCCACAATGATTGGAGTGAGGAGCTCTTCTTCGCTGTCTGTCATTGCGAAAAGGGTGAGAATGAAGTCGCTGTTCGTCTCTCGCTTCTCCCCGGACGTCACTTCCTCAGATATAGAAGGCTCACTTAAAGATCAATTAAAACTGACGTCGCTTACCTGCACCAGGTTAAAGACAAAATTTAACTCGTACGCGTCATTCCACATTTCAGTCGTAGAGGATGACTTCCATCTTGTAAACAATATCGGTGTTTGGCCTAGTGGGTGTTTAATTGCTCCTTATTTCGGTCGTCTTACTTCTGAACAAATTTATTCCCCTCCGACTCTTTCATCTCGTCCGTCCTCCCCTGGTGCAGAGGTTTCAGCTCTAGGTGTCGCACCTTCAGATCAATTAGGTGCAAATGCCATTTCTGAGGAACCTCTGGGGGATGGGGCTACTTCACTCAGTTAAATGGCTCGCACCGGTGATGTCAACACGGATGGTTTTTCCATGTCTACTAGAAAACAGCATTTAAATTCTTTGGACATTTATTACCAAAACGTCAGAGGTCTCAGAACCAAGCAACTCGAATTCTACGATAGCGTCTGGTCCTCTGGTTATAGTATCTTATGTTTAACTGAGACATGGCTAAACGACTCGTGTTACGAACACAATTTATTTCCGGACGGTTACACTGTTTTCCGTTCTGACAGAATATGCACAAATAAGACGCGTGGAGGTTGAGTGTTAATAGCTTTATCCCCCGGAATACGTGCCTGTAAACGCAGGCACGACTTAGAATCTTTCGAAGAATGTGTATGGGTTGAAATCCCCTCTTTTGATGGTCTAAATCTACTCATTGGCAACCATTACTTTCCGCCTGATGTTAAACCTGAAGTTGTTGCTAATTATATTCGATTTCTAGAAAACAATTTGGACACACAAAATTTTCGGGTTATTCTCATGGGTGATTTTAACACCCCTCGTTTTGACTGGAAGCGCGGTCTCCCTCTGGCTAACTGCCATTATTATTCGAAACTCAAGGGAGATGCCATCTACACCTCCGCGTGTCTTCTCGACCTCAGACAATGCATGGAAACGGTTGGCAGCAGTGGTCTCCTAGACCTTGTATTTACGAACTTCAGTGAGTTGGGTACTAGCTTTATTGATACTTTTATTGTAAAGCCCGATGTTTACCACCCACCTTTTGTTATTAATGTCCCATTGTCCCTGGAAACAGGTATAAGAAATTCCGAACTTTCCTACCGTAAATTTGCATCTGGGGATTACACCCTGTTGTATAGCATTCTCTCGAGTTATGACTGGTCATATATGTACAGTATCACCGCTGTCGATGATGCTGTCGCTAGCCTGAGCTCGGTTGTTTTAAATGCTATAGATAGGGCTGTTCCCCGCGGGTTTACAAGAAAATCAAAATTCCCCCACTGGTTTCCGAGTGCCTTATCTGGAAGAAAGATTTCTTTTACAGACGTTTTAAAAAGAACAACTCTGATTATTTTTATAGTAAATTTTCCTTCTATCGCAAGCTAGTGAAGGCTACAATCAAGTCTGACAGACATATTTGGTTGAAGTCGATTGACGACAATTTAAAGTCGCAACCCAAGCAATTTTGGAAATACGTGGCGTCACGTAGAAAAAGAAATTCCACCTGTATTCAGCTTGAGGTTAACGGCACTCATTTGGCTGAACCCCATTCTGTTGCCCATGCATTTGCTAAGCATTTTCAGTCGGTCTACAGTACCTCTTTATGCGTATCCCCTTCCCCTGTGGAGTCCTCTGACTTCTTGTCTTTAGCCCCTATCTCCGAATTGGACATTTGTAAAGCAATTCGTCGTCTGAGACCTTCCAAATCTGTCGGACTTGATGACATTCCTAGCTTTGTTATAAAAGGTTGTTCGGAGATCTTTGTTCCTGTTCTCAAGCACATCTTTAATCTAAGTTTAACGCAGAATTATTTCCCTATTTTATGGAAACAGGCAGCAGTAGTTCCTGTTTTTAAAAAAGGTAACTCTGCCACTGTTATATAACTACCGACCCATTTCTATACTTAATACATTTTCCAAATTATTTGAACTTGTTATTTATGATCATATCTCCCATTACATAAAGTCGAAATTAAATCCTTGTCAGCATGGTTTTACTAAATCTAAATCTACAGTTACTAATCTCGTAACTTATCTTGATTTTATTAACCCAATAGTTGGCTCCCAGGGTCAAGCTGATGCTGTTTATTTTGATCTTAGCAGTGCATTTGATCTTGTCCCTCACAATCTATTACTCAACAAGCTCAGTGCTTTTGGGCTCTCTGATGGTTATGTACACTGGTTTCGTAGTTACTTAACCAACAGACAATCCCAGGTTCGCGTTTCTGGAACTCTTTCGTCTCCTTTTGTAGTCCTCTCTGGAGTTCCACAGGGATCTGTTTTGGGTCCTCACTTTTCAACTTGTTTATTGATGACATATGCCAAGTAATTAATCATTCTAAATGCCTTCTTTTCGCTGATGATATCAAAATTTTTCGTGCCATTAAATCTCCCAACGACTGCAATCAACTTCAAACTGACATTGACTCGGTACAAGGTTGGTGCACTGCTAACTTCATGAAACTCAATATTAGTAAAACTACAGTAATTTCCTTCTCCAGGAAAACCACTACTTTGATCTTTGATTACAAACTTTTTCAGTCCTCCATAACACGTACCGATACCATTAAAGACCTGGGAATATTTATCGACTCCAAGCTCCGATTTCACAACCATGTTGACCACATATTTGGGTCTTGTTCGCACATTAACCTTTTCGTTCTCTTCTCTCGATTGCCTGTATATGTTATATGTAACCTTAGTTAGATCCAAGCTCGAGTACGCCTCGGTCGCTTGGAATTCTATTACGACTACTGATGCCAACAAACTGGAACGTATTCAGCAGAAGTTTGCAGCCCTTTGCTACTATCGTTTCCTCCCCCAAGTTCATTACAGCTACGCTGATGCGTTAGAGTATTTAAAACTCCAGACCCTGCGTAAGAGAAGGCATTGCAGTGATGCACTGTTCCTTGCACAGGTTTACCGCGGTTTTAAATGCTGTCCTTAACTTCTGGAAGCTGTCGGTCTCCGCATCCCTGCTCGGAATCTGAGAGATTTTTCTATGTTCAGTTTTAGCCCCTTGTTCAAAAACAGTCCTTCTGCTAGATGCGCATCAGCTGCTAATGTTGTCTGCAGGTATTTGGACATATTCGAGACGAAAATTGTCACACTTAATCATATTCTATAATAGCATAATTTACTTAATTGATGCATGTTATTTTACAAATATCCTAATGTAGTTAGTACTAATTTTTTGTGTACTTTCAGTATCAATGTATTTTATATATTGCTTGTTTTACCTTTTATGTTTTACTGTATTTGTGAGTTTATCTCTGTGCTGTATCTGTAATTGGCCACCAGGCTGTTGATACAGCACACAAATAATAAAGAATTGAATTGAATTGAATATTGGGTGTCATGGGAGTAGTAGAAGATGGGATAAATCTCATAGAATCGACAAGAATATTATTAATTGTTGTACTTGAGTCACTTTGAATTCTTGTTGCAAAACGTAGCTTAGGTTTCAAGTTTTTAAAATGAAGGGGCGGAGGAAGGCAGCTCTGGACTGGATTCCTGTGATTCAGGATGGGAATTTGTCTGCTGTAAACTTGATAATGTATCTATGGGTTGCAAAGACTGACTTACAGGGACTCTGCCCCATATAAAATTTCATTCCCAGAATAATTGTCGATTTAATTGCTATTATTATTTATTTACGTAATTTAACTTCCAAACAAATTTGTCTAAATGTTATTGGCCATAGTAAATTTATTATAATACATGTACATTTCTATCTACACTGTATCACAAACTTATTTATGGGATTATAGGTTATTGTGAGCCTTAATCTGTGCATTGGTTCCTCCATTTTAAGAAACTGCCACTTTTACCATTCTTAACATATAATTCCATAAATATGAAAGTAAAATTTTAAAATTAAAATAATTATTTCTTAAAATTCTTTATCATTGTGTCTGTTCTTATTACAACCCATGCACGATTTTAACCAGTTCTTGCTACATATATCTCTACTGATGTTTAATGATAATTGTTAATTCTAGAAATATAGTCACACTTACCCATTTTTATCTTTTATTTTCGAAATTGTTTTACTAGTTTTATTCTATTATTTTTTCAGTTTGGATTGATGTGACGACAGACGAATAAAATTGCATAATTAGGAGTATGGGGAGAAATTTCGTGTCAAAGTAAAGCGAAGGTAGGGAGGGTGGAATCCGATATCTTTTGGAGAGAGAGACGTAGAAAGAGGCCATGAAATTAATATTGATGATAAATATGTTCAGTCGAAAGGAAAGCGATGCATTCTGCACCTTGAACCCCGGCGTCTGCTACGAGACTGATGACAGCGAATGAGTCGGGATAGCTCAGTCAGTATAGTGACTAGCTAATGGCTGAGGCGACCGGGGTTCGATCCCCGACGGGGACAGAGGATTTTTCCTCTAGCCTCTGCCCACCCAGTCTCCTAACCAATGGGTACCGGGGTCCTCTCCCGGGGGTAAGGCGCTGCCGGGGCGTGATGCTGACCACTCACCCCCATCTGGTGCGGAGGTTAAGAATGAGAGGAGCTGTAAGACTTCTCCCCCCAAGCGCCTATATGGCGTGTAGTGGGACGCTTTAATTTACTGCTGGCAGCGAAGCAGAGGTTCTGCCCGGCTTCCTCCTTAAGACAAGTCTACCGCTACAACATACTAGTTTGAATGACCAATTAATTAAAATGTATTGAGTCCGTGTCAGTTAAATGCGATATTTTTATTCTTTTAACTTTTTGTTTTAAACTAGCCAGTTCGGATTAAGTATCGAGGAAAAGCTAAATGACCATAAAGCAGAAGAAATGTTCGCTAAACTTCGATAATCCCCCAACTAACCATCATCCCTGTTGAAGGTACTTGGTGATTATCGCTTGTAAAGTCTCACATTTTATTAACTATTAGCCTTAATAGCTGCATTTAAGGAAACTCGCTAGTCTGTAATTGCGAGATAGAATCCTACCACTACTGTGGATTTGTTGGTTACGGCGTTAAGATCGGTTCCACCCTCGACCCTTACGTCACTAGGGGTTTGTGCATCTGAGGGACTTAGCTGTATCTAATCTTTTCCTGCGGTTTGTATCACTTGTCTTCACCGGTATCTCCAAGTTCCTTGTGGTTTTTGTGATATGACGTCACAATATTAGCCTTTTGGCATGGTTGTCAGGTACTGCCTCTTACCATGAGAGAGGAACATGTATTTTACTTATTTGAAATTAACGGCCCCACGCCATACCCACCTTGAAAATGGAAACTGCTGAAATGTTGAATGATATCAAACATTCGACGCGTTTCTCACCCGAAAGCCAACGTTATAGATTTATTTTAAGCAGATAACGTGTTAAATACATTTTGATTCCAACGGGTTTTGACGACGGTAATTTACACTTAAAATTATTCAATGGCAAAACTTTCCATGTTTGTTCTTTAAAACCACGACATTCCGGAGACAGAACCAGCCTCCGAAACGTAGTGGTTTTAAAGAACAGACGATGAAAAAAGTCCTGACAATGAATAATTTTAAATAAATTTTGGTTTGTGAAGTTTGGTCAGAAGAGGCCGTTCGGAAGATCCAGGCGTACATGACTGATTTAAAAATTTCCTAGGTAACGGAGCTAATATTGCACTTATTGAAAATAGCGACTCGTTTTACAAAATTTCTCCAGGAACGTAACCATTCGTAAGAGTGGGAACTGCCTGTGGTTTTGAAAATATGCTCGAATGTTAGATTGCTATCTCGAATATGTTAAGCGAAAAACTAAAGCTAAGAAGAATACCAACTGGCAGAAATTGTTTACATCGAAATTACTTAAATGCGTGACGACTCTACTTTGGACAACCCTGCTTTCACTTAATTTCTGCTGAGATCGATGTAGATAATAATAATAATTAAAATTTTCAGCATGAGTCATGAACATTTCACATGATTTTTCTTATTAATTCAGTACATTTTATTGTGAGAAATTAGATCAGATAAACTCGTTTAAGTTTAATTTATTTACGAGGGTAGTGGGATCCGTAATTCGAATTACAATAAAATGATCATACGCTGTTCTTCTATCTTAAGTTCCTAGTAATGCGTTCTATGCTCTGCAAATTCAACATTAATTTTTAAATTTTTTAAAAAAACACGTAACAAAACATTTCTTTCCACGTGGTTGCCACATCTCAAAGAGAAATAACATAGGTAGTAGCATTTGTGAAGAGGTCCATTTTGAATCTGGTTTTTCTTTATCACAAAGCGAGGGATACGGAGTTATAAGAGACAGTTTACTCTGCGTTTCTCCCAGAGTAACCGAACACGTCAAATGTGATAAGCCGCAACACCTCGGCGAGTGGGCAGTAGTGACTGGGTATAAGCTGGTCGAACTTGGTTCAAATCCGGAGAAGGACATTTCGTCGCAGACAGCTGCCAGACCCTCCTAGCCTCCTGTTTAATGGAGGCTTTTTGTTTTTAGATAAAGCAGCCAAACTTGGAGCTGACCGTTCGTCTCCATCAAATGTAAAGGTTAAGAATGCGTGGTGTTTTACCACCACACCCCCCATACGTCTTAACTGCTTGGCGTTTAAGCTGTTTTTGAAGTAGCATTAACAGTGGACCAACAGAGTGCTTCAACGTTTTAATGCATTTTGATTTTTCGGGGTTTAAGTTGGTTCTCAGAGCAAATAGGGACCTCTTCCATGTTATTAACAGATACGTTTTCTTTGAGGTAGGACCTACTTTAAAAATGACACGAATTTTACATGTTACAAATATTGACAGCTTTTGTGTTTTCTATAATTTTATGTTCATCGGTTTGGAAAGAATGACAAATATTTTCAAAACGGCATATTTAATCAAGAAACAGAAGGTCTTACTGCACGATATAAATTAATAAATTGTAATTTCTGATGAGAGAAATTGACGATACAAATGTCGGACGTAGGCTTACGAAAGGTCTGCCACTAAATGTCGGTTCTGATGACTAAGACGCATCGTAGACTCTGATTTTTATCTCGGCTCTGACGCAGCTAATAGCATGATTGGATTTTAGTGCATTTATTCGCCGTGTAAATTTGAAAACGCACACACTCACATATATGCTGTTTTTATTTCTTTTATTATGATTCACATAGGATAATGTTCCAAATTAAATACATACTTGAATTGTATTTTATATAAAGAATTTATTGGAATCAAATGTTTTTGAGAAGTTTTAGTGTGATTTATCTTCGACTAAAATAATATAAGAAAATAACCAAAGCGATACGGACCAAAATTTAATTTCCGCGAAAACCTTGTTGTAGACCCCAAATAATAAATATGTATGTACTTACACACACACTATACACTTCCCCTTGGTTCGGCTGAGATACGAAGCGGATGGCTTAGTCTCTTGTTGTGAAATTTTACGACTGGCGTCAGTGGTTACCCACCGCGGTTCACTGACACGGTTTTCAAACCTTGGGGTGGCAGTGTCCGGAAGAGTCCTCTTGGTTTAGTGTTTACCTCTTACTTGTGGGGCATTTCTGAGAAGTTGAAACGTTCATTGAACCGCTGGCAGATTAAGACAATATTCAAAACAGGACACACATTCAAAAGTTTATTTGTGAGAAACAGATCGGAAATAAGTCCTCAACAGAGAAATTAAAACTGGCCCAGCAGACCTGAAGTCAAAGGGCATGTTGGGACGATGGTATGATTTTGGAAGTGGTGCCAGATATACAAAGAAGCTGCCGGCGTGGCGTGCTTAAGAAATCCCATCAACTAGCTTTGTTTGAATATTCCTCCGGATTGGATTCCCCTCTCCCGCCAGGAAGTTGGCAACTTTTAGTGGTAGACGCACCTCCGTGTCCTCTTTTAGAGATTTATTACTGGGCCACATATGGCGTTACGAGTAGACGGATACATTTGAGGAAGTAATATTTTGTATTTATTCTGCACGGAGGTTCCTGGATTGGTTGTTTTTAGATTTGGTTT
The DNA here is from genome assembly GCF_977971745.1 of Zootermopsis nevadensis. NCBI lineage: Eukaryota > Metazoa > Arthropoda > Insecta > Blattodea > Termopsidae > Zootermopsis > Zootermopsis nevadensis. The sequence continues at coordinate 7,407,101 of NW_028259156.1, read as the reverse complement.
CATTTATTTTAATTTCCATTACCACATTTGTCGTAGTACTGACATCCATATGCCCTTTGACAATAATTGTTAATCTACTTGTTACGTGCCGTTGTCATAACCTGATCTCAGTTTCTTTTCCATATACAGTTCTGACGTAGGATATCTAGTGGCTGATATTAACTCATTCTAGGATCCCACTTCTCTACATCTGAAGAGGGCAACCGATACAGTCCTCGAAACGTTGTGTATTTTGTAACATCAAAACCCATCGCTCCAGAGCACGAATATTGCGACTACTCCCCAATGCACAAGGCAAGAGACAAATGCCGATTGAGACAGAATAGCGACACTCCGTGTCTCGAGAGCGGTGTAAATCCCCCGCAAGTCGGCCCTGTGGGACATCTAAGGGGCCTTCGCCCGAGCAAAGTTGTGCGGCCGTTACCAGGACGCCAGGATGTCGCTACGACTCGCCTCCCCCCCTCAGCGCCCCGAATTTCTGGAGATGTTCCTACAGTTCACAAGCCACGTTTTCAACACGGATCGATGTGGGTAAGCCGAGGCCTTACAACAGCCTTCTGCAGCGATGCTGTTGACCAAACTTTGTCGCAGTTCGTAATAACGTCAAACCTCCTATATATCACATTGCCACTTAAGATCGCTCGCAAATTCTGAGAGCCTAACCTCCAGCAAGCCTCTTTATGCCTCCGTGATACGGTTCATAATGGAACAGTTATTAATGGGACATGATTTATTCAGGGCGGCAAGACTGCTTCTTGCATCGTTAATAGCATGCAAATAAACAGGATAAACAGAACGGAATAACAGCAGCTGGTTAATTAATGACGTCATTACGATGGAGACGATTTACTAACTGACCGTCTCTACTCACCTTAATAAAGTTAGATGGTCTTCTGCAGCCCGATGAAGGCCCGGGATGCTGTTGGACAACGTAGTTTCCTGCGTACGGCTCCCGGAAGATTACAGTCTTTAACAATGTATCATGTTCTTGAGTAGACATACTTGCTGTGTTATTACACTTTTCTGAGCAGAAAGTTAACAACTCGTTTGTCAGTTTAAAAGTGTTAAATTCGAATCAAGATATCACTAACATGGAATGTGGAAAATTATAATTACAGTAATCTCCGTTTTAATTATTCTGTCCCTAACTGCTTTGATACCTAACCTGGTACAAAATCAATGAAGACACATTGGTGACTCAACAGGCCAAAAACATATCGATAATCTGGATTATATTAAGATCTCTTAGGGGGTTAGCACTTTCGAACGTCCCGTTTATATGCCGTGAGGTCAGAAGTAACTCAGTCCCCTAAGTTCCTGCGATTTTCCAAACGCATAAACCCTAACCTGGAATAAATTAATACGTATCTGTGTGGGAAACGTTCGCTACGCTCAGTAAAAGCTTTTGAGGAACAATCAGCGATTATTCTGTTAAGTGTCAATAACCGACTGAGCCTTTTAAGTGTGATTACGTGTATTGTCCTTGAATAAGGGCACACGTTATTGAGATAATTACGTCGTCTTATGGATAAGAATTTCTCCCCTGTTCTGTGGTAATGTAGACTCAGGCTTCAGCTTTATTTGTGTGAGACAGATTTATTGTATATTTAAACATAAATGCGTAGTTAGAGTCTCGGATGATGTATTGACACTCACATCCTTGCTCCACCCAGCGTTCTTCAGGACAACTAAGCCAGAATAATTAGCATCCCTTCAACTAATTCCGAGTGTAAAAGACGTGGTAGTTGTGGTAGTTTACCTTTTTTTCCCTGTTAAGGGAACACGTTTATGTTCTCAGTACGTTTCACTTCATTAAAATGTTTCCTTACTATCCGCGTTCTCTTAATATTACTGGCTTCGTTTTCTTAGAGGCAGTGATTTAGGGCCAAAGTTTTCACATAAATTTCATGCCCAGTTTCGTGAACAAAATTACTGATTTTCTTTAGGTCTCATGTAGTTGATCGTGTCGGGGCTTCCAGGTAATACAGCCCAGTTAACTTGTACATAGATACCACCATTTTAGAGGAACGTACTGCCTGCATCTTCAGGGATGAAGTGTCACGAAGATGGAGGGAGTATGTTTACTGACACGCTTAGCGTCACAACGTTAGTGTAATATAATTACTTTCAAAGCTTGAGAGTTGTGTGATTTCATCTTTGTGAGTAGCCTGTACACGCCTTGTTCCTATTTAACTGAACTTTGCAATTATGAGCTCGGGGAAAAACACTAGAAATTTATTCGAAGTGATTTTACTGAAGTCAGACACATTTGCCGCACTCAACACGGTCTTGGGCTGGTCCCGTCTGAGTCCCAAAGTCCTCCTGTAAACTAGAATTCTCTTGTATTGTAAGTTCACCAACCAGACATTTTCGAGTAGATTTCCGCACTAAAATTCTGCATGAACTTTTTCAAATTCGAATTGAAGTACAGGTGTAGGGATTAAGAAATATTTGGGCAGAAAAACCTTCGTATTTGAAAAAAAATAATTCTTTAAAAGTGACGAAATATTTTGTGTGATTGTAATTGAGGTTGTGTGGATTCGTGGAGATTAATTAAATTTACAATTAGTCACTTTTCAGCAAACTAATTACATTTTCATCAAAATATTCTTTCTTGAGGTAATATGATAGGCTACTTCATTTACATTGCAACTGTGGATCTAAAGTAATTGAATTTTCCCTTTGAATCAGACAGGCTTTTCGTAATACAATTTCTAACTACATCCATGGAGCAGAATTTTCCTTTAAAGGCTGATAAAGTGACCTACATGAAGGAAGGTGGGTGGTGAAGAGAGAGAGATAGAGATGCAAATGGCGTGTGCTTCTTGCTTGAATTACTGAATACTTTATATACCAACTCTCTGAAAGTAATTGGTTCGCGAGGTCACGTGACAGCAGCTGCGCAGAAGAGTCCAAGGTCACTTGAACGGCTGTGAAAGGACGAATCTGCGATTATTTCTCACCGTCGCTCTGCTCCGTTTTTGAGCACCAGGAACCCAGCCCACGCACCCGCGTCGTGTTTATTTAATAACTGAGTTTATCCTCGTATATTCCCTTCGGTCTGACAAGATAATCTTTCCTTTAGGTCCCCCGATTTAAATAAGTATTATTTCTGTCTTACTGTTATTTTCATGACTGCTATAACATTACAGGATAATTATTCTGAATTATTCTTCTTACTTAAATCTTTGAATTCCTGCTGTACAAAACAAACAATTTAACTTACTAACGTAGAACAGACGGGATTTTCTTTACGTCAGCTCATGAGGTAGCAAGTATTTCTGCTGCTCTTGTACGTTGCGTTGCATACAGCGTAAGGGGCAGACTCCCTGCGCAGATCGCAAAGATCGCTTCTCAGATGAGGGTGAGATTTCTCTACAGCATGTTCCATAATGCAGTACACAACAAGGTGTAGGCGATTTTCGCTGTCTTACTCATTTCGAATTGACAGTACATTGAAGGAAGCCACGAAGATATTTCTTTTGGAGAGTTGCTGAATGGATTTCAGAAAGTTTGAAGAGGACATTGAAAACGCTGTTATGAACCGTAAATGTGAGATCGATGTCCGAATTACAGGACTTACTGGAGGGCTAGGTTACTGACGCTGTTGATTAAGGGTCTGAGGTAATCTGGTGAGTGTGTACTTACATTTTGAAAAGAATATGCTGCCTTGACTTTTAGGGTTGAACTGGTTTTATTTGCGCGATTAAACGTCGACATTTTTCAGAATTCCGCAGTATGAAAAATTAGTGATGATTGTTTATTTTAATTCAAAATCAACTGAAGTTAGTCATGTACCTTTAAAATAAAGGAGCAGTTAGATGTTTTATTTTGAGTGTGGATTTGGTACTTTAATCTGAATTACGGGTTTTGTGAATAAATTCCTATCCCTTGCAGAGACACATTCTTATAGTCGTTTATTTTCATAGGCCTACGAAACTCAGTGAAAATATATGAAGTTCGATTTTATAATCGGATAATAAATACGCAGTGGATCAGGCTGACCTTGAATGAATGCAGAATTATGGAATGTCGTTTCACTTCTAATTTTCTGAGCCTCCAATGTTACTCGACGCAGTCAAATTTTCGTCGTGTGTTAATTACCGGATGTTTTCATTCTGGGCCACACCCTGGTCCTTCTGCTCGCATCGTCCTGCAGTGACTTTATTGGGCGCTGTTGGGGTCGCGGTGTGCGTTACGAAATTGTGAAGGGTTCTGAGTCAGACACATAATGACGCTATGGCGTTCTGTGGTCCTAACACATTTAGACTATGTGAGGCTAACAGGCCAACGAAAGACCATTAAAGATAAAAGAACCAATGATTTGAATCGGTGACGTTCCCTACCGGGATTTTTATTCCCTTCTCTCATTGGTTCCCAGTCTTTTGTTAGGCTTTTGCTCCGTAATGAGTCTCAGAGGGCCAAAGAACACTACACACGATGTGTTCCCGAGATATGCAACATGGCAATTATTGCACTCTTGTGTACTCGGTGTGTGTGCCCCTGTCGTCGTAGGCATCCTTATATGCTTCTAAACATTTTTATAACTGCTACTTTGAAATAAATAATTACGAGTTAATTAATATCACAACGCTTTCAGTCGGATATCTGTCCGTTCTTCTCCGGCACGGCTAAGCCATGTTCAGGGGTGTAAACTATTGTAGAATACAGAAGAGTTGATGGTTTTGGCGTGTCATCTAATAAGTGGATTACTAAACATATGTATTTGTTTGTTTATTTACGTATGTTAACAAATTTCTGCTGTGTTCAAACGTTGAAATGAAATATGATGAAGTTATACACAAAAATATTATTTATACTGTGTTTAAACACGGCAGAACCATTTTAATTTACGTTTTATTACGCAGCAGAGGTTAATATTTTAGTAATTTTGGTTTTAGTAATGATCTTGTTAGGAGGCAACTGTACTTTTTCTCTGCTATAAAAATATTCACTCATGCAGGAGGCACGACCGAGGCGAAAAATACATGTGGGGGTTAGAATCCGGTAGACATCAGAGTCTAATCATTGCGATATTAATTATGAAGCTGCATTGTACTGTTGAAATTTTTGTTTTATATTGTGTAGTGCATCAGTAAAATTATGACTTTTACTTGGGGAAGTCATTTTGACTTCGTAACGGACGAGCAGCGTTGCTGCAGCCAGACGTCGCTTACCGCAAACCGCGCCCCTTGAATACAAATAAACATCGGAGTGTATAACAAGCGCAACTCAATAGCGTGGTAGTAAATTTTACCTGGATATTATTAAAATGTGTATAATTGTATTGATTTGTGCAGTTAAAAATAAAAGTAAACAGATTTTTTAATTCAGCTAATAATATGAATATGAAAAAAATGATTACGCACGTACATGTTTTATCCAAACACTGATTTGAATCACTGTGACCAGATACTTAATTTATTTTAATTTAATTAGACACGACAGACAGACAGACATAGTTCGTGACAGCTTTTATTTCTCTTTTCCTGGTCTAAGCATTTTAACCTTCTTATTGATATTCCATACTGCCATGACCATTAAGTTGCGTTTCGTACTTTGCAGTGAGACATGTTGAACCTAATGAAAGGCAACTTAAAAAGTGTTTGTTACCAGACTGCACTAACTTCGACACTCGGCTCAAATCCCACGAGTTTGCGTATTTTGATTAAATGTTAATATCAAATTGGTTTTCATATACGTGGGCTGTTGAGATCTGGATTCTATGTAACTGTTAGAATAGATTCCGCTGGGGGACTTTTGTGGTAACGGTCATGAACATCCAAGATCTCACCACTTGATTATTCAACTGTCGGCGAGCAAAGAAGTTTTCGTTAATTATGTTTTGCGCTTAATTCTCATTACTCTAATCTCCAATTAACGCTAAATTATTCATTTCACGGAGACGCCCTTCCAGGAGGTCCTTTTGACAGTTGGTCTCCAGGCTTCTGAATTCGTGGAAGGCGAAGGCAAATGATGTCTTCGTATTTAGAACTGATATTTTAATCAGTGCACATGTTAATTCAGAACACTGAATAGTTTTTAAAGCTATGCACGTTAAGTGTGTGAGTACACAGTCTTCAAGTGTCGTATGGCCCCCAAATTCGTGTTACTTCTGAAACACGAATGTCCCTCAGTTTCATACGTGACAGATAGATGGCAGCACTGCTCTCGGCATGGTCTTTGATTTGTTTCCTTGTTTGTTATTTAGGGTGTAAGGAATGTGGCTAAAATAGCCAGGCATTGAGATTTGTCCAGAAAAGGAATCTTAAAATTAAGATTAAGTGAAAAGCTTACTATTTTTTATGTCTCCAAAATATTGTGCATTGGATAAAAGGGCATACGTCCTGCTTGTGTTACATTACTCATATAGATTATGCAATGCATAATTCACACAGAAACACAGAGAAGGCATCAGAAAGGCATCCGTTTGGAGACCAAGGTAAATGCATCACGTGATTCTGGTATGAACACGTGGGAAATGGGGCTTGGTAATGGAACTGCAGTTTGTTTGTCCCAAGTTTACACTAAAAACAGCAAGATTGAGAAGGGAAATTTGATTCTGTTGTCAAAAAATTGGTGCAGCGAATACGAAAAAATGTTAAGTGTGTTTCTGAATTGCTGAATGTGTGTCTGATCGCACCAGTCATATAAGTTCGTTGTCAAGGGTAACACCTACGTGTCCTGCGACATGAATTTCGGTTTTACTGAGAAGGTAGAGAAGGTTTGTGACCCCCAACATTTCAAATTGGAATGGATGTTGTATAAATCACAGGAAGAGTGAACACAAAGTATCCATCCACACATTTAAGATCTGTAAAGATTCTGCGATACGTGTAGGAAGCGAGGATGTCCATACACCCGAAATATGGGAAGGACGCAGAGAACAAGATACAAACCGATTAGTTAACACTTTCATAAGACGTTTTACAATCTCATACCTCAGAGACAACTCTATTTTGTTCCTCCCAAGACTTAAGTTGTTTCTTCCTGACGCCTCTGAATCCCAAAACCCAAAATGGCCGCTTAATTTGAAGAAAGAACACAAATTAATGTTAATAACATTCCGAGACATGTATGTAGATTCCACGATGAAACGATACATGATTCGTATCGATAATTATATTCGCTGGTAGAAAGTTACTTTGATGCGAAGGTCAAATTTACGGTTTACATCCGTGATATTCTCATGTGAGTGTGTGTTTTAATGCATATATTGCATTCACACAAACACTAATTTAATCTGTGAAGTTGTATGTCATTCAACTGTATGTTTCATATTTCCGTGTGGAAGTCATACCAAGGGGAGTTTTGAAATGGACGCCGAAATATGTAGATTTGAAACAGACTGTGTAATTACTGTTTGCCTGTGTAACACACGCAGTCCGGTTGCTTGATGTTTTGACAATTTTTTTTTCGCTCGTTAACTGATGTTACTGGGCCGAGTGTAATTTACAAATAATAATTACACATTCTCTTTCGAATATACACCTACTGAAATGAACTGTAATCGTGAACCCATAGCACGCACGAATTGTTTAGAGTTTCAACATTAATTTAATGTATTAATTTATCCGTTCTTTACTAATATCAGCATAATTATTTCAAGTATATTTTTAGTGTTTTATAATAATTTATAAAAGTTTAATTCAGTCAATTTAGATGCAAGATTTATTCTGTTCTTATGCAATGCTTTGTGAGTAAGTTGAGTCTGTTTAAGGCTAACACGTGTGGGTAACACCTACTGGTAGTGGAGGTTGCGATGGCAGGTCCATTTCGAGCAGCATTTTAAATGTAATTGTTGCCTTTCCATTGTTAACAATATAACAATAACGTGTATTGCATATTAAGTTAATGGAGTAAAAGTAAAATGTAGTAAGGCTTTTAAAAATTTATTGTTTCCAGACGTGGAACGTAATTAAGTGAAATTCCAATAAATGACAGGGCTATCGTATTAATAGGTTAGGGCGCCCACCAATCAGAACACTTGTCACAAATTTTTGGAGTCTTATTTTAGAATTAGGCGAACAATCACAAATAATAAAATTATATGACGTGATCTTTGTTTTTGAAAATCGAGGGTCCTTCGTTAAACTCAGATGAGTCTTTTAAGGCTCCCATTCGTTTGGACTTTGACATTGTTGCAAGTAATTTCAGTTGGTCAAAAGACCATTGTTAGTGATTATTTTGTAGGCGCTGATAAACCGACAATATATCTGCAACTAAGGCACATTTTTTGTCATTTAATATCAGTAAGTTTTCCGTGTCATTGTTTATTCATCCTTTAACATGTACAGAGGCAGCCTGTCCTGTTGAACCGACTAAGACAGCTGTAACAATCACTTTGTGCATTTAATCATCCACTGGCGCCCAAACATACCCGGTTTCCTAAAATACATTCTATAAACAGCAAAATACAAAGCCTTTACGAGAGGTAGAGAAGGGAGAAGCAACCAGCAGCGTGCCCACCGCTAGACCTATCGGCTTCATTTTTCTAACGTTTGGCGCATCAACGCGAGGCTTGTAAATCGCCTGGGTACAATGTCCATTTTAACTTGTCATTCGTCTGTGTCCCACTTGAAATTTTTGACAGCTGCATACTGCAAATTAGCGTCTGCATGAAAACAACATCTGCGTTGAAAATATTTATCTTTATCACGACTGGAACGTGCATGTATTACCTTCGCAACGACGTTAGCCCTTTGTTCTGCTTTACCAGGGTGTTTGATGTCCACCATGTGTTTTGCGATAGAACCTGGTCACGCGTTACGGGAAGCCATTAATTTCAATTTTGTCCCCCCCCCCCCTGGGTGGGCCCCAGAGCCGGTCTGGACGCCGAGGCTTGAGGAAAAAGAGTCCTCTGCCCCCGACGGGCAACACACCCAACACAAGCGCGGCATTCTGGTATGCACCTTCGAGATTCTCTGCTCGACCGACTGACCTAAGTCAACGCGACGCTTGTTGCATCTCGCCCCTGCGTCTGCCCGCGCTGATTTGTGTGCCTGAAACGAGGACCGGCCTCCCGTCGGCTGTGCGAGGGAGAACGCTCATACGTCGTCATGGCGTGCGGCGAACAAGTTCTCGGCAATCAGCATTTCATTTCCTTTTACAAATCTGGCAGAGACAACGTTTATAGAAGCCAACAGAGTTACGGAGGTTAGCTGCGAATATATTGGATAAGCGGTAGCAGACAGCCGACGACGGGTGGTTCTCCAGCTTTGGGGGTTGGGCGTGAGGCCAACAACCTTTCTCCTTAAAAGACTGGATTGTTACGAAAAAACATAACGAAAGAACCTCGGAACCGGACGAAATCTTTGGCACGATGGAGAGGGATTTTGTTAGTTAGGTGATGAACCTTCGGGTTCCGTAAGCCATCTAGTTAGTTGATACAAATACTTATTAATGAAGCTGTCTTGAGGTTGATTTGGTATTTTGATGCCAGTGTTATTGCTTATTTTCTGTTACATATATTATTATTATATTATAATTCAACAGAAAAGAGTTTTAATTTTTTCGATTGGTCTAACCTGACTTGGTATGACCCAATTTTGTCTTCTCTGCCATGCGTTCTACGTGTCCAGCGTTTCTTATCTGGCTGGATGTCATTGATGTGTTCTGTTAAAGCCCTTATTTATAATATAGTTTAAGGAATGAAGTCTAAGATGTGAATAATTGTGTACTTCATGAAACTTTCATATATTTTCTACTTTATCACGCTCTGTCTCACACTAAATGCGTGTCAAAATTCCCGTCACAGGTTAGTAGCGTGCGGAAATCAGATCTGAGTTTCCGTACGGAAAGTTGACACGTGAAGTCAGTGATACATGCAGAAAGATTTTATGTTGCTCGGGACACTGAACAAGATGTCTGGAAGTTTATCGCGCGATTTAAAACCCAAGTGTAAGAAGCCTCTGTGACATCACCGCCCTGTAATACGTATATGTCGAGACGGTGCTGTATGAAGCAGAGGGGGGATTTGCAGTATTTACGACATGAAGATGCTCTGGAGACAGTTTTAAGACGCGTTTCCTTCGCCAGCGGCACAGTGCGTTCTGTCTGTCTGTTCTCAACTACATGCGAGTTTCATTGCGTTTAATTTTGCCTTAATTATGTGATAATAACGTTGAAAATGTCGTCGTACTATGTATTCCAGACTAATCTTCAATAATTAATTCAGACGGAAGGAGGAAATATTAAAGTTAACTTAACTTATATCTTATGAGAGATTTAGTTTATTAAATTTTATACTCTCGCTTTCAGATTATCACATGCACAAACTGATAATTACGTGTATTATGTACCCTAAGGAGACGTGGTACAATGCTTTGTTTCGATGCTTCACTTACTCGGGGTGAACGCTACAAAGACGTAAGTAGTGGTCTTGTCAGTCCGTCACAGCGCATTTAATTTCGAAGATAATAAATGAATGTGGATTTGTTTGGCTGTGACGATGGTTTTGCATCAAACGCAGATGTCGTATGATTTTCATAAATTGTGAACTACAAGTGTTGGGTTTGGTTGCCATGTTTTAAATTTTTTTGGTCGTAATTCACAGTTCAGGGCTCTGGTTCTGTTTGCGCATGCGCGTCATTTGCTTTATTCACTCCGTGTTGCGTCTTGCTGTGACTTTCACACAGCGGCGGCTATCCACCTGAGCCCATATTTATAGTCTTCATCACCCTCTGAAATTTTCGTTGGTTTTTCAAGAGTTTTCTGGGAGAAATTTCTAAAACGCGAAGTTCGCGGCATACTACCGCCACAGAGCACGCTGCCTTCGCCCAAAATGGCGCCAAAACATGAACATACTTTGTTTGGATTTAGATTGGTTTGTATTTTTTAGTTTGGATTACCAGAAGAAACTGCAGTGTAAATCTGGGTGGTTTCTTTCCTTTGCTGAACATTGTTGGTCCGGCTCTCTGTGTTCGTTTGCGCAGGCGCAAATACATTTATTCGTTCGTTGCGTCTTATTTATCTCGTGGCACTAATAATCTGTTAACATTTTGTAACGTGCAGGAACGCACGTCTACGAGTGAGAGCTAATGAGTAAGAGATAGACAGAACATTTTTAAGTCTGGTCCACTAATCGCTACTTCGTCTTGTCGTAGGTAAAACGGATATCGATTAACATTATCTGCACCAAAAAATCTGTACGCGTAATTATTCAAAGATGTGCAATTCTGCTTCGAGGTCTAGACTCTAGAGGCTACGTAACAGCTGGACCCTTCACCTCGGAATGCTGTTGTCGGATCCCACATTTGCATAGAACTTAGAAAAAGGTACAGATTTGTTATGGCAAAGTCTGACATGAAGACTGTAAGGGCTAATAGTCATGTTAATGACAATTTTGTAGGGTCCAGTAACTGGCTTTCGTGATAACGATACTGAGATCTTGGTTTTCAGTACCTGGTACAGGTAAATTATTTGTAAAGTATTCAAACAAATCTGGAGTTTATAGACAGATCGGGTTAATTTAAGCTTTGGTTGTCGGCAACCCCCGCGCTGACGTTGGTTCGATCCGACTGATACTGGATATTCGACAGACCCTTAGCGATGTGGTACCAGGCACGGAGTCATAGTTTGTCCTTCGGTCTCTCAGCTGCTAATATATATTTTTATGCTGTTTGATATTTCCAGACACGAAACTCCTGCAGTTCAGTTGATATTAACATTTTCACGTTCGAAGCAGTGAATTGTATTAATCCACAATTCGACATTCGACAAATTGAGACTTTGGGACCTTACTGGTGGCGCGGCAAATTCTCAGACACATATGGAATTTTGTCAACCTCAGTCGGGGGTAGAAAATGTTGGCTTCTTTAACTAAGAAATGTGTAAAGACTGGAAAAAATTGCATAATGACGATTTGCATGTTGATAAAATTAAACATGACAAGGTGGATTGAGTATGTAGCACGCAGAGGGACGTGGGACACGTTTTCGTCAAACTGGAGGGGAAAAATCGCTTGGTCTTAGGCGTTGGTGTGAGGAATCTATTAAAATGGGCTTGAAATAAATTGGGTCTGAGTGTGTGAATAAGATTTATTTGACTCGGGATACGGACCAGCTCTTGTGAACGAGATAATAAATCTCCCGGCTACATAAGAGACTTGGAATGCGTTGGGAATGTCAGCGACATCTTAAGATTTCGGCTCCGTCGATTTAGCTACTCTGTCCGGTCCACTATCATAAAGTTTTATTCAACGTGGAGTACAGACATGACATTGTCTGCGCATCTCGTAGAGGACGTCTGTATCGTGCATATCACAATGCGAAGAATATTTAAGTGGAATGTACAAAATCTGGCGGTTCTGATTGGCTGCCGGGTTCTGCGGTAAAGAAGGTTTATGTTGGTTTTCAGACGTGTGGATGTGTAGGCAGAGGAACGTACAGCCGTGAAGATGGTAGCAGCGTGTTCCTCCGAAAATTTGGTATCTCCTTGCACATACCTACGACATAACTGGCCAGTAGATCGGCGATTCGGATTGACAGTTCTCTCGTGTGTTTAATTTGAATGCTATGGGCCACGTGACATAAAAACATCCGCGTTACTCCAGAATGAAACCCATTGGTCGATTGAATTCATCGAGAGAATAATGAAAGTCACTGGTAGTTAAAGATGTGATAAGATGTTAAATGAAAATTCTTGAGTCGGTTTGATATCTTTTAATTCGATTAATCGCACGGGCCGATTAGTCTTGGTCAGACAAGAATGTGACTCTCTAATCGACTAACATCGATAAATTGAAACCCAAAGTCATTTTTCTAAATAATTTATTGCGATAAGTTTAAAATGACGGACCAATTATGTTTAGCGGGATTAGAATAATCTCTCGAGTTGAAACCGCTTGAAAGGACATGAGTTAAACTCACTCACCGATAAAGTTTTAAGCCATAAGATTAAAATTTACTGGTCGAATAAATTTAAAGAGGTAACAATGAAAGTCCGTGGCTCAAAGTTTTCAGGCTAGAACACTAAGACAGCGGACTGGAAATACCGTTTGGCATTGGACGGAAGTCAGCGCGTTTATGTCTAGGTGTTGCAATGGAGCGATCCCTCGTTCAAAGAAACCGTACGAAATCCGTAAGGAATCGAACTTGTTAAAAAATAACTGTGAGCTTAAAGAGGAAAAGTCAAGAATAAGATTTAGACGCACGGAAGGAAGGATGGTGTTCGCTGGACCACTTCCGATTTTGAGATGTTTTAATGTGACGTGCTTAAACATTTCACATCCGATGTTTAATGGGTTTGAGATTAATTACGGGCCAATGCGGTTGACCACTTCGTAAGGTGAACATAGAATTTTCTGACAAGCTGATGGGAAGAAAATGCTCGTCTTTACTGAGTTTCTCTATAAATTTTGATGTAAACTAAAAAATTAAAGCAATGCGCCACGTAGGCGGGGAGTGTCCGTAGAGTTCATTAAACATTTCAGTCCTCAAAGTCTTCACTTCTCTTCGTATGTTCGTTTTAACCTGTAATTTTTCAAACAATCCGTGTCTCTTATCCGCTTGAATGCGGCGATCTCTGAGATTCTGAATTTAAGTCTAATGAAGAGAAAGTTTAGAAAGTAAAGCAATACTTTCCTTTCTTCCTTACCACTGTATTGTCATCCATAAATTCCGTCTTAATATTCTGTAGTGAATCTACAATTTGCTTCATGTTTTCTCGATATCCCAAGTTCCTTTTCATATTTAGTCTTCGCGCTTTCTGTTGCATTCCGTAGATTCATTTGTAAAACTACGTTTTGCCTTTTATTGTATGAAGCGTGGCTTCTCGTTCCAATGAATTAAGGTACTCATTTTTTTAATAGACGGAAGATTTTTGGGCCTAGGATGTACTTTCCAATTTGTTCTTTTCATCTAATGTTCTTTGAGTTCTCAGTAGTGGCATTTCTCTGTCTTGGTCCAATCAGTCTCTTCTTGTGATTTCTCAGACGTCGAATATTTTATCTTCAGTGAATGCCAATCTATGGCATAATTTATGATGAATGTAATGTTTGTGAGTGTCGAAAAACACAGACGTCCATCCTGTAGACGGGATTTGAACCCGCTAAATAAGAATGCTTCCTGCCACAGAAAGGACACGCCTCTAAGTTTTTATAACACGTTAAAGGTTGGTGGTAAGTATATATACCATCCACTTCAAGAATCAGAGATTTCGGTATGGTATGCATACTATTGTCGTTGGTAAATCTCTTATTTCCGTAAACACCATAAAAGGCGGTATTCTGATGTGTAAATGTTGTGTTTTCTTTGCGGTACGTAACGATTGATCATACGATCTTCGTATTTGAAGATTAATTGCCTAAATTAAACGCTGTTTACTCTGGGTCTGGCCCTAGTAATCCTACATCCGTCTTACAACACTCATCAAGATGTCTACACGTTGACCCGCCATGTCCTCCCCCCCCCCCCCCATCCGGAGATAATGGATTATCACCGCATCAAACTTTAACGCTGGACCATGATCTGCAGCAATGCTCTGCGAGGGAGGATTTTCGCGTGCGATGCATAAATTATACTTTAATTATTCGGGCGAGTACACACGCTACTCGTTGCAGCGCCAAGTCGAAACAAGCGGACCGTAACGAAACCACCTTACTGCACGAGGCCTTGTTGTGTTTGTTTTGCGCCACATAACTTACACACGAGAGATTATAATGTAACATGTACCAGAACCCTCGCTTCGTCTGCATTTACATTATTACATTTGGACCATTTTCGATACAACAAAAGCTATTTGGCAAGGTTTCAGGTTCTAATGGCGACAAGTTTGAAGACAGTTCATTGAATGTAATTCGTTTTTTCGTGCTCACTCCGCGTAAGGAAATTTAGTTCTGTCACTAAAGGAAAGAATGTGGTTTGCGGCACTTTGAGGTTCGTGTGTGAAACGAGAGTGCTGTGTATTAAACTTGTACCTAAAAGATAAAGGAACCGGGAAGCTGCGGAGAATGTCGTATGGGCGCATCTTCTTTGGGTAATTCCAAAAGGATAACCTGGAAGACCTAGGAATAGATAACAGGGCAATACTAGTCGTCGGCTTTTCGCCACTTCCCATAAAATTACTTTATCCGTCAAGAAACAGATGAATATAAATAATTCTCACAAAGAGCAGAATATTTGGTACCACTGGACGTCCACCAGACGCCAGGGTCACGGATTCAAATCCCGTGTACGTTATCACCATTTTTAACCATAATCCCCCGAGTTTTGTGGGCCTAACTTTTGTTTGAACTGTCCCCTCTTTACAAGATAGCGATACCAGGTAAAGTTAAGAAAAGCAGAACTTAAAACAGTAGAAATCCCACTGTGCGCGGTGTTACAAGGTCAGCGCAAAACAGAGGCCGGCGGAGTTTTTATCTAATCGTCAGTCTGTCTTCTGCCCCTCCCCCCGGTTACCCCAGACCGTGGGCGCTGTTGATTGTAATTGCATTATAATGAATCAACCATTACCTAAAGCGTCGTTTAAAGGCAATTATTTATATTCTTAAGTTACTTAAAACGCGTTAAGTCGTGTAGTAGACTTGCCTTTTCTTCGCTTTTCCCATTAAAATTCCGTGTGCATTTCCTTGCAAAATACATTTTCGTCGTCTTTGATTTGGTCGCTCTAGTAGCAGGACGAACTTCTCATTTTGCGATTCTCATCTCTATCTTTTTTCCATGAAACTTTTCCTGAATCTATGTTACATGCAAAACATCATACCGGATGTTCGTACGGCCTCATTTAAACACGGGGAGATTTAATCTTTTACGAAAACCATGTTCCGTGTCTGTGAGCAGTAAACCTCCTTCAACACGGGTTTGATTATACGCGAAAGAGCGGATGGGAACAAATTATCTGCCGAACGCAGTAAATTCGATTATACGCGGTCTGCCAAACGCGCTCTATTAGCATACCAAAAATAGCTCTGTGATTCAAAAAACTAAAGACGGCTTTGATTTGACATCGATTTATACAATCAACTTCGTTTGTTTTATCCAGCGTATGTAAGAGAGCAAACATTCAACTCGACTGCCATTCCCGCATTTCTTCCTTCTTTCTTCGTCTCACAAACTTCTTGTAATACACAGTCACATTCTTGCGATTTTCCTCGTCGACAAACACACGGAGCCTTGCACACTAGATCAGGGGTTCTCACCCTTTTTCGCTGGCGTACCCCAAATTCTAATTTAACACATTAAATGTACCACCGATGAAATGCGTTCTGGGAAAACTTATTTATGTTGATATTATCTTCTGATTTTCTTACTTAGTTCGCGTACCACCAGTGAGTGGTACGCGAGGCATAGGTTGAGAAACGGTGGACTGGAGGGAATGTCTCATAAAATGTAATTTTCTTCGTGATGAAAGTTTACATTATAAATGTGAGGCTTAAATATTTAAAGCAGCCGACAGAAATTCTTTCTGTGTGTTTAAAATTAAATCTCCCTGTTATATATCATACCGAAGCCATGCACACAATTGTAACATTAAGAGCAATGGAACCATAGCAAAGTAGTTCTCTCTTTAGAGCCGCCTGGCCAATTTACGAGCAAACGGAAACTTAACAAAGCCACGTTGCGTTACTGGTCACTTTCACCGCTGGGTTTTACGACAGATCTACGTTTCTGGTCCCCAGTTAAAGAACCAGGCCTGTGGTATTTTCATGTTCGTGAATAGCCTCGTAAACGTTTGTACCGCCGACACACTGGCCAGTGTGTTGTTTTAATCGCTAAGTAAATTCTACCATCTAAACCGCACATTTCTGTGGCTACTTCAAATTGAAATAACATTTAGTAATATAGAAAGAGTCTTTGTAGATAATAATTGGGCATAAAGTGAATTTATATTAAACAAAATACTTACTTTGTACGTGAAAAATATTTCTGAAGATCACTTTAATTAAGGAAACTGGAGGTCTATGGGGTTAATGTACGAATAGACGGACCTAAGATCCTCACTTCCTCGTTTTGATTTCTGAACTTGGACCAGTCGGATTTTGTTCAGCTTCAACCCTTCAGCACTGAACAGCGTGGATGTGCCCCTTTATACCTGAACACGAGGTAAGATTCATCCTTCGGAAGTTTGTGTTTCTGGAAATAAATAAACTTCCAACCTGACGTGAATAAAGTCCGGAATAAGGAAATATGTAATACAATTCCGACGCCAGAGACGTTTAAAGAAGCTAACCTAACTTTCACAGCGGATGGCGAGGTGACCGTGGACTGGCTTATTGTAATACAGTTTGAGCAATATCGCCAGTTTATGAAATATGATGATCCCACTGCGATGAAAATGTAGACACGGGCCTTTCTATGTTGTAACGGCGTATTTATTATAAGTCGTTCTAAAATTCATCCATTTTGAGCAGAGTGATGTAATTTTGTTACCGAAATGTTGTGGGGTTCTGCTGTGAATGTCCGCCAGCCTAAAGCATTATAAGTACGCCGTCATGATGCCTTGTTCAGAAGAACTGATGCAAAACAGCGCATGACTGGATGGACATATCTGTCCGTCCGTCCGTCCTGATAACATGTTCACTTGTTTTCGTGAACTGTGGTTTATTTAAGGAAATACGAAAATCAGGCCTGTTCAATTTTGTTATTCTTTGGGCGAAACCATAAATGTCAAAGAAACGCACAGACGCTGGCAAGGAAGTTGGTCTTCAAGAAAGCGCGGGAAAATTACGATGAAATCGACTTATTGTTAGCCCTGGCAGGGATCAGACAGAGGGCATTCCACGAGTCGTTAATTTGGTTCAAGATCAGTTTCTAGCTGTCAGCTTCGTTGCATAAATTTCGATAGTTACGCGACTCTAATAGAATTTTCCCCCTTAAGTATTTTCTTTAATACGTGGCACCGTAATCACTCATACGCTGAATTTTATTTGTCACTCCTGTGTTTCTGATACACGAAGCTTTATAAATTGATCACGAATTTCTGTATTCTTTGTGTATATACACTCCTCAACAAAATTAAGGGGTCAAGTTTTCAAATGGTTGTAAAGTTTTAACAAACAAAGAATGCTGATACGAGTGCAATTGTGAAAGGTGGAATCAGTTACAGTTGGTTATTTCAGGGAGAGAAGCCTACGAGAGCAAAGGCAATGAAAACAGGAATGAAGGAGAGCACAGCGCAGGGTGCAAGGAGGCAATTGACAGCAATACGAGAAGCAACACGCTTCTGCAAGAGGGCCGAACACAACGGTATGTTGCCGGACAGCTCGGTGTGGTTCAATCCGTGATATGGCGACTAAGCGACACTGGAAGGGTCATTCGACGTCGAGGACAGGGTCGTCACAGGGCAACAACCGCTAGGGAAGATCGTTTTCTGCGTCTACGAACCTTGAGGCACCGCAGAGATAATGCACGGGCCTTGCAAAATGATCTTTCCCGAGCTACAGGTCGACAAGTGTGAGAAACCGTCTTTCGGAGGTGGATCTGAGGTTCAGGTGTCCCGCTAGATAGCCCCGATTGACGAGGGAGCATAAACGAGCGAGAAAAGTTCGCCCAAGAACATCAACATTGGCAACTGCGTCATTGGCGCAGATTTATGCTGCAGGGCAACGATGGACGCGTCCAAGTTTGGCGACGGCCAGGAGAGCGTCTTCTACCAGTCACAGTCCAGGAAAATGTCAGTTTTGGTGGTTGCTCCATGGTGGTGTGGGCCGGTATTTCGATTGACGACAAAACCGACCTCGTCGACATCAGAAACGGCTCTATGACTGCTCGGCGTTACATTGACGAGGTGCTGGAACCTCGTGCATCGGCATTTGGAGAATATTCTCTCCTAATGCATGACAATGCCCGCCCTCACGTTGCAGAAATCGTCAGGGAGTACCTTCAAGTGCACAACATCGCCATTTTACCATGGCCAGCTCGCAGCCCAGACATGAACCCTACTGCGCATGTGTGGGACGTACTGGAAGGCAGCGTCAGAGACCGTCAGAACGCACCTACCACACTCCGGGATCTGGAAGATGCCCTTCTGGAGGAATGGGGGCAAATTCCCCAAATCGACATCCGGAGGATTGTCCGGAGCATGGCTCAACGCTGTACAGCTGTCCTTCGAGTTGAAGGGGGTCCAACCGCCTACTAAGCGCAAAAAAGCTTGAAATTGTGTCAGAAAAACTTCCATTCTTTTTTGTGATTGGTTCAAAACTGTTCAGTGTAACAATACTTCATTTGTGTCTGCTGTTACAAAGAGGCCTGTTTTTGATTAAATAAAGGCCCATTCTCTAAACTACCCATATCTTAATAAATTTGACAAAGCCCAAGACCCCTTAATTGTTTTCAGGGGTGTACTTTGTCTCTAAATGAATTTCGCGTTTCTGCAGCATCCCGTATTGACAGTACCAACTAACCCTACCTCGTCGTCTGATTGGCTCCGTTCCGCGTTGTTTGTCCAATCAAGACATACAAATCTGGGACAGTCTGTCTGTCACATGACGCAATACAAGAGTTCGATGCTTCGTTGTTGAAGTGTTGCTCTTATTTTGTCTAGAGGCCGAATGCAAAGAATTTCTGTCGCAATTACGTAATTTAATGCTGGTTCATATCAATCTGTGCGTATGCCTGCATTTTAGTCGATTAATCCATCTGTCCTTGTGTTAACCGCTGGTACTGTCGACTGCCCAGTGCTCAAAATCTTCTGGAGTCGTCACTGGTCGCACTTGACTTAACCAAAAATTCATTCTCGACAACTATTTGCTATTGATCTCATAAGCAACCATTTACAAGAGACACGTGCCAACAACTCTTCCTTCCCCATCCTTTCCAATTCATTATTCACTGTCACTGTTTGAGCTACTGAAAAACCTCGTTAAATAAAACAGAAATAAATAAATCTGCGCTAATCTCGACACATCTGCCTTGGCCGCTTTCAAATGTGTGTGCTCAGCGTTTGTATTCGTTTTGAATCATAGTCGATGTCGCGCAACATTTATAGCTGAAACCGCTTCATTAAATAAGCAAATCTTGGTGGTGGGTAGGCCCTGAAGTTGGCCCCCACGGGGCGGGAATATTTCGGGAATCGAACCCCGTCGCCCAGTTCGTAACCAGTCACTTTACTGCTTCACGGTTGTGTGAGACAAAGCCTAGGGTCGTGTAACATTCTCCGAAGTAATTCATTATTCAGCTCAAGCTTTGCTGTGCGTGTCAGCACGTGCGCTAATTGCGTGTTGCGTCTTTGTTCGTAAGATTCTGCGTGGGAAATTCTGAAATGTGCAGAATGTCCGGAATGGCGAGAGAATTCTCAGAGACAGAGCACGAATGACTAGAGAATGTTATATCACGATCTCTAGAGAATGACAGAGGGGGAGGGGCGAAGAGAATATGAGTTCAGGGAGACAAAAGAGAAAGGAGAAAGCTGGCAGGTGAGAGCGCAGAAAGGATATACTCTCTGTTGTGAAAACATCAGCTGTGTATACAAACCGCAGGATGTATTAAACGACTGGGCCAGTACAAGTGCACCAGGGAAATGAAGCCACTTCGAGTATCGATTGTTCGGTTCGGTTTAAAATAAACTGAAAGCGGGGCGAGGGGGTGGGGGGTGGGACGAAGTCAGTGTGCTCAGACGTGAGGTGAAAATTAAGAAAAAAATAAGTTTACTGTCAAGATCAAAGTCGATAGATATTTCACCGAGTTTATTTTGGAAGTGGAAGATGTGTTAATGTGATAGTGGAACCACGGTTCCGGAGAATTTGACGTAGATACGTCTATACGGAAAGGAAATTTATACATTGACTTTATTCTAAATGTTTACTTTATACATGCTTTACAATTGCGTAAAGTTTGATTAAGACTTAGCTTATTTAACTTGAATTAGTTACGCTTAAGGTGGGTCTGTGGTAGATGAAATATGTTATAAAATTTGTGCACTTTAGAGTATCAACATTTCGTGCAAACACCATATCTATACAAGATTTTGATCTAGGATTTGACATCAACATTAAGCCAAACGTTTCCTAGGTAACACAACAAAGCCAAGTAAACAGATGACGTTTAGTAGGTAACAATAATGTCGAGTAAACAGACGACGTTTCGTAGGTAAGCATTGTTATCGGAGCTTTTTCGTTACACTTTTTTTTGCCGAATGACCCTTCGTATAGATCTATTTACGTCAAAATAAAACGGACCAAGTATGGAAATATTTATGTTCTATTTCCATAAGTGGTTAGGAATAAAGGCATCATAAATTGTTGCTAGTTACATGAATCCCTTAGAAAATACTGCTGTTGGTAGGTGCATACAAGAGCACACAGCATCACAACCCAGAAGACGATGACTGAGAGGTACATGACTTTTTAAAGGATTCATATAAATAGTGGTAGACTGATCTACAAGTGGTCACTGAGAAATAATGTTTACATCTTGGACAGTATATAGTTCTTTATCTACTACCCTGATCTTCCCCTCTGATTCCCATGCCTTTTACTCCTAATGCACAGTTCTGTCCTGGCCAATTTACTGAAACAGCTTGAACATTAACCTTAACAGAAATTGTATAAACTTTAACGTATGAGACTGTGACTCCAGTTACTGTAGTGCATATCAAAAGGCTGATGTCAATTATAACACCTTAAACTAAGACACAGTTTGGAAACGAAAGTCTCCAGGCAAAAGACGATTGCAACACACATCAATGTTTCTCTGAATACATTTTATTTGAAAATAATTATGCACTTTCAATGAATATAAACACTTTAAAACGTTATAAATAAAGAAACAAAATATCAAAGCCCTGAAAACACTACTGACATTAAAATAATCAAACTCTGCTGAAAGTAAAATTCATGATCTAAGAGACAGAAATTCTGAATGTACTGAACTTCATAACTCTTAAAAAAATTGTTCTACTGCAGATATATTTTTATTGCAAAACAGAAACATGTCTATGCATGGACTGACCGTTCGTTACAGAATAACAATTTCAAATGCAAGCAATTCAAGTAATATACGAGGGTCGCTCATTAAGTAATGCCCCACATTTTTCTCCTCAGAATATATTTATTCAAGATGGCTGAAATTTAGTGACAATATAAATCAATGTTTCCTTTACACATACATAGACCCCATCAACTTATATGGTTTTACGCAAGCGTGGAACAAGTGCACGTAGCCATGTCCTCACTGCTTGAATCACGCTCTCGTCATCTTCAAGCCTTGTTCCGCGGATAGCATCTTTAAGTGGCCCAAAGAGATGGAAGTCGGAGGGTGGATGGGGCAGCACCGTCCAACCCAATTTGGTGATTTCTTCCCGGGTGCTCAGACTCGTGCAGGCGCAAAATTCCTCCTGGATGCTTGTGAGGCCGAAACCGTCGGAAACGCTTCGTGAGGGTTTCAGGGTCCCGATGTACGCGTCTCGCACCTCTTGGCATCACATCCACAAGAACGACCCCATCACTGTCCCAAAAGACAGTCATCATGACTTTTCCGGCGGAGGGAGTTGTCTTGAATTTGTTCTTTGTCGGTGATTGAGGGTGATGCCAATCCATTGACTGCCTTTCTGTCTCCGGCTCAAAGTGGTTTCGTCACCTGTAATGATCCCTCAGCATCAAAACGCTCCAACAATTCAGAAGAAATCGTTTTCCTTTGAGTCATGTCGTCTGCTGTGAGACTTCGTGGAACCCATCTTGCGCACACCTTCGAATATGCGAGAGCCCGGATAATTGCAATCACACTTCCATTGCTGACTGAAAGCTTTTGGCTCAATTGTCGAGTTGTGATGCGCCGATCCTCACGAATAATGGCATCCGCGCGGTTCAACATGTCTGGAGTGGTGGCTGTGGCAGGACGCCCAGAGCGCGGCAGATCACGGAACTCGGTTTCTTCACTTCCTGAAGCTTTAACTCTCTTAGCCCAGCGACCAACTGCACAGCTTCCGTACACAGCACACAAACGTTTATGAATGTTCACCACCGTTTCTTTTTCAGCAACAAAGAATTCAATTACAGCTCGTTGCTTGTAACGAGAGTCGTTCACAGACGCCATTTTAACAGTTCACTACAACTCCGCCATCGGTTGGAATCATTTGAAACTCCGTACACGAACGCGAGAAACATCAAATCTCAAGCGTGTAAAAGTGCACTTTTCTATCTTCACTATTTGCTGAGAAAAAAAATGTGGGGCATTATTTAATGAGCGACCCTCGTATTTGCATGATTAAATTTTATCATAAGCCCACAAAACAGCAAATCTCAATCAATGGGGCACATGATGTAATACATTTTAAATGTACAGCGTGTCCACAAAGTCCCCTCGGGGTTTTGAAAAATTGTGGCTCGCAACCACATGCGGTTTGCGGCATATTACAGTAAAACTCTGGACTCTTTTACTGACCTAGATGTAGGCTCCGTTGGTAGCACGGAGAACGTCCAGACAAAATTCGAGCTTTTGCCATGTTCTGTGGAGCATGTCCGCTGAATATCCGAGATCGCCTTCCTGATACGGGTCTCCAGCGAACATGGCAAGAGCTCGAATATCATCTGGTCGTTCTACTGAGGTCAGTAAAAAACTTCTGCCGCAAACCGCAAGTGGCTAGCTCAATTTGTTTGCGCGCCACAATTTTTCAAAACCACGAAGAGACTTTGTGGACAGACATCTCATATTCCAGGATGCATTTCTGCATATCATAAATGGAAACCTTTATAATACAATATAGAGTGAACAAACCAACAACTATTAACACTATAATGGACACTATTGCCATACGCGTTTCGACCTCAAGAGGTCATCATCAGTGGCATCAGTCAAATGGTTCGAGCAAATTTCATAATTAAAAAAAGGTAATTGACAAAATGCTGTTATTCACAGGAGTAAAACTCGCACTTAGCTGTTGATTCCGTTGTACGGTGGCCGTTGCTGGTCTCGGCGAGATGTAGTTGCGTCGTCTGGACCTGTGAACTCCAGAACCGTCGGCGAGAGACCGTCAGTTGGAAATGCATGGGTAAATATAAACTTGAAATCAGCGTGGACAACTATTGAGAAAATACTTTCTCCTGTTTAATGCTAGGTCAATATTACGTTAGAATCTTTGGTGTTTTGTTCGTTGATGATGGCTTTTTGTTGACTATTTTTGTATATATGGAATTTTTCTAAGATATCTAGCATTTTACCTCTAGGAGCTATTCTTAATACCGGGTCTCCAATTTATGAGGTTACGGTCGTGCTTACATTGCGTTATCGGCCGCTGCTGTTGACGTAGGCGGGACTTGTACGCATGAGTCACGGGCGAGTCAGTTTCGGTGCCGCTAGTAACAGCGAACTACGAATATTTCTCGTTACTAATACATGTTATTACTATATTTTGGTTTAGAACTATATACAGAGATCTGGGAAATTTTAAAGGAGAGGTGCAACGCCATAGAACGACAGAACGTTTTTGCTAAAATTAGAGAAAAGAGATCTTTGGCGTTGTACGGGGAGATGAAATCAGGGTGGGGTAGACAGGGTTACACTGGTTGTTGTACGAGGGTGGAGAGGGAGGGATGGGTATGGTTCAGAGCGGGTATTTGGAAGCTGAGAGGGATGAGGGGGGCATGGATGGAAAAATATGCCCTTTATGTGGGGCGACAGAAAGCGAGATTCACATACTATTAAAGTGTACGGAAACCGGGAGGTGGAGGGAACAGCTCCTGAGGAACAAGTGGTTCACCGTTGGTGAAGAGTTGGCCTTCAAGAAAATTTTAAGCACTACGAATGACACGGAGGTCAGGGATGTAGGGAAATTTCTGTACAAAGTAAGATGTAAAAGACAGGTCAAAATTAGGAATTTAGAACTGCCACTGGGGTAGAAGGCACGAGAACAATACGAAAGAGTTATGTAAATAGTATTAGGGATTAAGGAATAGTCATGTAGAGTAGCATTAGTGAATAGTTGTAGTAAGCAGTAGTGCGAATAGTGCTACGTATGTAAGGACTGTGGCCGTGAAAACCTGGTGTAAAAATAGTAAAAAACACAGATACAATACAATAGAAAAATATCACATATATCAAACTTATAAACAAAACATATGCCTTAATGATAATAATATTTTACTTAACAACCCCATTTTTAATGCACTCCAGTACCTTGACCTCAACCCTGACACACAACCTTTCACCCACTAGCACCGCAGTCGATAACCAGCCACGATCCGATACAGTATAACTCCAATCTCTCCTAATACTACTACGATATTACTTCTCGGGTAAGTTTACATGATTACTTTCATCTATTTATTTTGTTTTCTATATTCAATTTTCATTAATAGTTTTGAAACCTTTACTTCACAGTCCAATATACACAACATTGGCATCACTACGAAATACAATTATATTAGTGACATGTGACACAACAACGGATGAAGATACAATATGAAGGACGAGAACATGTTAAGAAAAATGAAAAATAAAAATCATCATTAAATATCAGTAAAAATCAGTTATTCAGTTAAAAAGTTTATAATATAACACCTGATGACGGCTATATGATAGCCGAAACATGTCGTAAATGTTCCATATGTAAATCGAGTACTCGATACGGAACGAAAAATTCTATTTTAATCTTTTAATTATCTTATATTGTGATTGACGGCCAATTTTAATATAATTTTTAATACTATTTGAATTTTATGACCTCTGAGGATAAAATCTTTCATCTGTATTGTGAGCATAAATTGGTTCAGACTTTTGTATGTACCAGCACCATGGGCCGAGTTGTTTTTGAGAAGCTGATAGTCGCTTATCTCGCAAACCATTTTCCCCATTTCATCGAAACCGATTACTTACTGCTGTCTCCACAAGATCCCGCCACTGGACCTTACCATGAGCCAGATTAATCCAGGCCACACCCAACCACCCTATTTCTTCAGGTTCCATTTTTTCCCACCTGTTACTAGGTCTTCCAAGATCAGTATATATTTCCGAATTACTCTGCAGAGTTGAATGACTCGTGTAGTTAAGTTCCATAGTTGGTATAGCTGAATGATCTCCGCGTTAGCACGCCATCCGTCGCCCTGTGAGGCTGACTGACTGACTGACTGACTGACTGGCTGACTGACTGACTGACTGACTGACTGACTGACTGACTGACTGACTGACTGACTGACAGGCTGGTTGACTGACTGACTGACTGACTGGCTGACTGGCAGTCTCACTGTGGGAACTACCGCAGTCAGCGTACGAGATAAATGCAGTCTCGTCGAGGCAAAAGTGTTTCTCGCGGTGAACCTAATTTATTGAAGACTTATTGATTCTTGCTATATATAACGACGCTGTTCTAGTTGAGGGGGTTATGCAACGGGGTTCTTTAACCTCTTCTGCCAACTCCCGTTCTGTCCTGTAAATAATGCAACAGGATACAGGGATTTATACTGCAATGCAGTGCCTGGATTCTGAGGCGTTTGGTCCCCTTTAGGATTCTTTTTCTGACACCTACAACACGAAGAACAATATTTTACTGAAAGAAGTATGTGTGTGAATTGGTAAAATGGATAAGCGTCTGAGCACTTACACACTTAAAGTCGGAGTAGTCACAGTGGATCACAAATTTATTGTCTCGGTGCTATCGAAACCAAATTTTGAAAGAGTTAGGTTGATTGTCTTGGTGGTTCTTGTCTGTCCATCCGCACGCAGTAACTAGAGAATCAGCTAGCGTGTTTTCTTATCAATTGATAACACAGGAGTTTAGGTGACATTTGTCGGCACACGCCAGGTCTGGTTAAAATATTGCTTTAACGTAGTCTTCCACATGTACATATTCAATGTAAGTCGATGGAGGTGTGTGTACGAAATCTGAACAAAAATGCTTCAAAGAAAAGTTGTCGAAAGAGAGACGTGTTGTGTGAGCTGCAGCCGTTTATTTTACTTTTTATGGTTTTAAAGACAATTTAACTGAGCTAGCTGTTATGACGTCACATCTGTTCGCTCAATAATTTTTGGACAGATTTTGATCTGGTTTTGTAAAGAAAATCTCGATTCAGTGTCAGAGCTAACGATGAGCGCACGATTCCGACCCGCGTTGTTGCAATCAGTACACGAACCATCGCAGTCTACGAGGTTTTATTTCCTCAAAGTTCGTAGGAGACGTCCCTGTGGGAATACGAGCAGACGGAACAAACCATTTCTCGTGTAATTTGTAGAAAGTGCCGACAGATTATGAACGAAGTTTGTGTGATTCTTTATTGCGAGCGTTGGAAGTTCATTGCCAGTTTGTCGGCGGCGACCGCTAACTGTTTATTCCGGACTCGTCTTGCCGGGACTTTGTCTTGTTTACGCTGGACGTCCAAGTTGACAGCCAATTAGCCGGGTCAACAGACGAGCGGGATAGCACGCTCCTCCGTGAGGGGACAATCAGGACATTGATATTGCGCGTCGCGTCATCAAATGAAATTCGAACACAAGTTTTCTTAGTACTGGCCTTATTTATTGCAGTCTCAGGTCACGACACTTACGAAGCAACTACGGAGTGATGCTGGCAAAGACAAAGTTTGACAGCGAAAGCTCAAAACTTGGAATCTGTAACAACGATAAACTAATGATAGAGCACGCAAACACCTTCGGGCACGGAGAACGAAAGCTCGTGACCGTTTCTCCCCGAATCCTGCCCGATCCACAGTTCTCTTGTTAGACGCTGTGTAAGAAATAGGTTACTAGTCGAATGTGCGATGGCTGAAAGCCTCCTCGTGCCTGGACCACAGAACAGCGAATAAACGAGATTGGCTCAAGGTTGACCTGGACTTTTTTAAAATTATGTCTGCACCAGAATGACGAAATACTCTTCAAGGAAGATGGTGGTAACACTGCTCTCGCTCCCACCAAGCCATCCCCTCGCGTCTTCGCGTCATAAACAGTACAAAATGGAGCAAGACTCATGTAGGCGCTTGGGGGAAGAGCATTTACAGCTTCTACTCATTGTTGACCTCGGCACTAGATGGGGTGAGTGGTTAGTGTCACGTCCCGGCCGCCCTTTACCCCCGGGAAACGAAGAAATGTAGTCCATCAATGAATTTTACGCTTTCGGAAAGTGAAGCTTAATTGGTAAGCGCTCGCTGGGAGCAGAGCGAAATACTTTCTCGAGGTCCGCGTGAATGTTCGCCCACATTTCTAAGATCTGCCAAAGTCCAACCTCGCAGTTATGTTCCTCAACACGTGTCTTAAGTCATCCTGCCACGTCCGAGTCGGCGCTCTAAATTTTTACGAAATTTATCCGCTGCTTTGTCTCAGCCTTTCGTGAGCGTTGCAGCCCTCGTAACGTTCAGCGAGTGGCGTGCAAGATCCATCCATTTTCACGATCAGCTGCTTCTCTGTTCTCCCACTTCGTACCTCACGGGTACAGGACAGTCTGTTCCGTCCACTTTAATTGCAGACATGTGATTTGTGATCTTTTCACCAAATAGTGCATGTCTATACAAAATTCCACAGTCCTACATTCAATAGGCCTTTAAAGGCAGCCTTGCTGCTCTGACGGACAATAATTAATGGTACATAATTAAAGTCGGAGTAAAACATGCGTTATAATTACTTTGAAACTAATTTTATGGAAGTCGGGACAAATCTGTGGAAGTTATTTGATAAATATCGCTCTAGGCACTTGTCACACATCACGTGACAATTTTCTGCAACGATGGTCATACATGCACGTACACGTCGAAAGGATGTGTGTAGAACATAAATGTTTTCATGGTTCACGGAGCGTGTCTGCGACCTGAGACATTTAAATGTAAGAATCTGCTGCAGACTTCCCTGAGTTTCTATTTTATTTTCTCGCGTTGTTTTGTGCACTCTCGTGCTTTTTGCTGTCCACAAATTGGGAGAAATGAGCAAGACTTTGTGTAAGAAAAACAAAAGATTTCCTTCTCCTGTAGAATAATTTATACACACTTTACTGGAGCAATGTTAGCAGACGCAATGGAAGAAGTTTCCTTCCCGATACGTAACAGACGATCACTTTACCAACGGATTCCTCCTCCTTGTCTCTTGTGTCTACCAGATGCTAATTACCGTGAGCCACGCGAATATAGTCCACAACTTCATACCCTGCTACCCCGCAGATCAGTTTACATAATTGCAAGGTCTCTCAAGTTGACTCCGCCCTCCAGGTTTCAGAATAAAATTCTGAGGCGTCTCTTATGCCCCGCCTACAGCATATTTATTTTATTTCATCGCCGTACTCTTGACTTGGGGGGGGGGGGGGGACTATCGCCACGTAATAGGCCGAAGACCCTATGTTTTGTGAGATTCTTGATGTGCAATGTTTCTCCCGAAGAAACTATTTAGTTTGGCATCTCATTAGCATCAATTAACTTAAGATCTAAGAATATGTGATGGTTCGTTTCAATGTGCAGAAAATCTACATCTCGATGTACGTGCCGTAAGAAATCGTGCGTATAAAATGACATGAATCTCCCTGTTTAAAAACAATGTTGTTATTTCATTTCCTCATGAACGATGCGCTCTATATATTTACCACCATGTTAGCTGTGCATTGTATTTCCTCAGGCACTAAAGCTCCTAGAACTTCATGCTTTTATAACTTATAAATTTTCTTCCTGGACAACCTTGAAATTCTGAGCGTCCGTCAGAGCTCCAATGCTTTCTAGCGTCAAACGTGGGCCACGCCAGACTGCCCTCTGGTGGCGATCGGCTGCCGTGATAGTGGGCCAGCACTGTGACGCGAGTCACGGAAACGCCATTGGACGGACTCCCTGAGGACTCACGGCGTCATCACTTGCCTATTCTGTCAAAAAAGGAAACTTTCACTGACATTAAAGTTGCATGGACTCCACTCATGTGTTTCTCGTGTTCAAATCAGACGATTCCTCTGGGATGTATGTCCGCATTTCTCAGGATCGCTGTGATTGGTACTAGAAAGTGGCAAAGTTGCTACCCAGAGGCTTTGTTGTTATTTGCCCTCTGCCCAGCGCTGTGGCTGATAGAGGAAGTTATCATTTTGCAGCATCTGCTTATAATTCAGTCTTACACACCAAGCTTGTAAAATGACGCCTAGAAAGGTTAACTGAGATTTAGGACTTTGGTTAGCAATAAAACGCATTTTCAAAGACAGAGTTGCGCTCGACGTGATTTCACATCAATATCCGTGATAAAATGAGACAGTAACAATTATAATAGTAAATGTAACTTAACGAAAGAACGTGAAACAAATTTTATGTTCACCTCTAACACCACACTGAAATAAATAAACAGTTTAAATAGTGATGAATCAAAACAAGTTAGGAGAAAAACGCACAGCGTAACAATTGTGATTGCGTTTGATGTAATTTTATCGTTGCTAATGGCGAACTTATTTAAGAGTAGCCTGTGGTATGTGGCTTGCGTGGGAGTGGTTTGTGGTTGTTTGATGACATCAGCACGAGAGACTGACCGTGGAATTTACAAAATTCTGACCGCTTGCCAAATTATTTTGACACTCTCCTTCCAAATCCCGAACGAACCAACACCTGGACCATCCTCGAATTTCATCTTTGCTAACATAACTTTGAAGTTGATGAATTCTGCACATACTAATACCACATCACGTGGTTTTAATTGCAGAGTTGTTCTCGTGTGGTCATGAACTCAGATTTTCATATCGAGTTCTCAAAACCCAATTTTCGCCTTTCGCGGGCCAGTTAAATCCAATCCACGTGTTCGCATTCTGTATTTCTAGATCCACGAAGAGAAAGGTTTATCGTCCTCCCACTCGCGATTTACGTACCAGTTCCGAATGTCCTGCTATTAACCTAACAGTATTGTCGGAGAAGCAAAATATGCCTGTGGTCCTCGTCATTACGCTCTAGCGAGAGGGCAGATCATCTTAGGCTCTGGGACCGTCCATGTCTGTCCGTCTTTCACACAGGGATAGGCAACCCGCATAACCGGGTCCATTTTTTAGACAGTTGTGCAACTCGATTCTGTGTGGTCATGACACTCTTAGTTCAAAAATGACACAACTCTCATTTTCCCTCGCCGTCAAGAACGCGTACGGATTGTGAGTTTGTCGCAAGGTGTACACTTCTCGACCAGTCTTCATTTTGATTTGTGAGATCGCGAGGAATGTCCCTCGAGAAGGTTCGGAAAATTAACGGCATTGGAGGGAAGTCCCAAACACTTGTTAGCCAACTAACGCTTCAGACGACGGAAAGTGATAATTTTTCATCCCGAGGCACCGCCTTAATTTCCTGACCAAGATGAGAAATGGCGCTCCACCGCACGCAGTGAATCTGTGAGGAGGCGTCGTGAATCAAGCCGAGGGAGGGCCCCGACACTTACAGCCACGCGACTCTGTCCCGTTGAACTAATTTTTAAGTGAAGCACGCATTTCTCCCATATTGCATTATTTGTTATTTTCCGTTCATCGCCAAACATAATTTCTCGTCGTTGCAGACTAAGGCATTACACAGGCGTCCGTCTGCACAGTCGGGGATTAATGCTTTCAGTGTTTAAAATCGCTGTTCGTAAAAACTAACCTCTGTTTTGCATTCTGAACGTTTCGAGTATTTACGCCGTCTGTATTGTATATGAGGTCAGAATTTTAGCCCTGAAGATGGAGACAGTATGTTCCTCGAAATTGTTGATATGTACCTGCACAGAGCACTGACATAGACGCCTATAATTTATATGATGTAGTAAGAAAATATGTCGTGTTTTTTTTAATGTTGGTAACTGTGTTACACTTCATTTCAGTTTAGTTTCATCATGAGGCAACCTGTAACACGTGAACCCCTCCTGCTGAAATAAGGCGAACAGCGCGGGTAGCGACAATTTCCAAGTGACGGGCGATCACAGCCCTTTCGTAAATTTTGGAAGCCGTTTCTTCCCGGGCTCAGATTTGTCTAACCTCGCCCATGAACACGAGAGGCGCTCTGCCTGTCAGCATCGGGATTAACGCAAACTGTGATGAACCACATTTGTAGGATTGTTTTCATAAACGTTAGCTCTCTTCTAGACGGCATTTTCATGCGGCGAATTGTCAACAAGTTCGGAAATGTTTGCATGTCGTAACAATTCGGCTTCTTATATGTACGCTGTTGCAGGTAGGTTTTTATTCCGCTCGTCTTTACCTGTAATGAGAGAAGCAGATTAGAACCTGTCCAGCGGTTCTAGACTTACGAGGTAACACTGGATAAAAATATCTCTTCTGATTAATGCCCGAAATATTAATGGCTTAAGTGCATTCGACATTAATGTTTCATTTCCTTTTATAACATCTGTTTCGAGCATTTTTCGTTTCGATAAATATTTAACCACTTACGGTCCACGTGACTATGCGCTGCTGTGTCCACGTATTTCAGTACAAACCTTTGTGAAAATCATTAATAAAGCTGTTATATACAGCGATGAATTTTGAGTTGAGGTCTATTTATTACCCAATCACTATTACAAAATTTTCGTAATTTGAACTGTACCTGCCAGTCTGTACGATAATTTCACGTGACGTTTCAAAATTGAGCTTGTAGTACAGCTCGTTCGTGTTCGATACTTCCATATAGTCTGATAATTTAAACTGAACGAGTTAAATGTTTTACATCAGTCACTTTAAAGCTGTGATGCGAGATAAGTTGTCTGGACGCAGGCTAAACCACAATTCCACAACCCCGGGTATGTTCGATTTGTCAAATGGGAACTGATTTTTCTTTTGAGGCCCCGACGTAACTGTGAGTGCAATGGGTGAGAAGATATACAGCATTCAGAATTTTCATTTTAAAAGTCTGGAGACCGGTGCGGGGGTTGGAAGGTGACATCGAGGTCGACCATACGCAAGTTACTTGTCAGGAAGGGAAGTCGATGGGACTCAGAATCACGTCCTGTGGCTGCCTTGGGCGGACGTCCGGACTCTGGTACCAAAGTGTGAGCTGTGCTTTTCGTGTGGTTAGCATACTTTTGAAAGAATAAGTTCCACGTAAGGAACGTTAGATGGCGTTGATGCTAGCGTCTTGCTTCTATAAGGCACAGAAATGTCTACTGTCATTAAATCATCGCGTTATGCACTGGCTTGTACCACGCGAGGCTTGTGTTCCTGCTGTGAACAAGTGAATTAACAGCCAAGTGTGCTGGAACAAAGCGTCAAGAAACTTCGCTGCTGGAATGTACAATGGAAACTTCGTTTCATTTCTCCTTGGTAAATGACTGTTCGAAAGTCGATATTCCTCGCACGGTCCTCGGAATTACGTACTAGAAACAAGAGTCGAAGTGAACACCTTCTTCACAGAACAGAACAAAATATATCAACGTCTTATTTGGGATTCCTGAAGAACTCATTTTTAAATCTTCCGTATTATTCCACCAAACATAAGAAACTTTGAAAACTGCCTTCAAAAATATGTCCAACCCGCGAGAAGGAAGATACTCGTAGAAGGTAAAAATATAGGCTGGCAATTTTTAACTAGATGTGGAACTCTAGATTCAGGGCCCGAACATGTGATCCGGTGAGAAGTGCCTGAGGATAAACATGAATATTTAAGAAATAACTTACATTTCTTAATAATAGAGAAAATATTTTTTTAAAATCTTCCACAGGGTGGTTAAAAGTGAGGCTGAGTCAGATGAATATCCTGACAGTCTGTAACAAGGACGTAAATGGACCATAATTAGTTGAACAGTGTGAGGAACAGAATTTTGTCTCAGAAAATTCTGCAGTAATGTACGTAATGTCGTGATATGTTGAATTTCGCTGGAACAGCATGTAAATCCACTGTCTTCGGGACGCTCCGGTACCTTCGTACCGGAAATGGGTGTTCCGATTTTTTTTTTTGGTGCACCGAATACTTTGATTGTTTTCGTCGGTGGTGACTCAGCGTTCGACTACTTCATAAAGTGTACTCTGTCTGATCGCCTTCCACGTCGACAAGAAAAGTGGTATTGATTTTTATTGAAACGGAGTCATGTCAGCCTGAGTAATGGAGGGTAACGACAGCTGTCGATGGCCTCCAAATAAACTTCATGTTACACGGCTTGACAAAGCCGACGCAACCCCTTGGCTGTTACGCCACCCCGAGGTCCTGTCGTCGTCTTCAAGACCGGAGCACGATCTAACAACCTGGGGTTCGCAGCCCCAAGATGCGTGGCTCCCAATTTTACAGAAACAAATTTGTGTTTTCTTCACACGGAAGTTGCATCTCGTTTTGTTTGTTGTCCATGTGTTGATGTCAGCATAATTTGTATTAAGAATTTAGCAAATGGAAATCTCGAACGAGCAGGACGTGATGTATTCTTATTTGCAGACCGTGAAATATTAAAGCACTTTGGTTAAAGTCTCAGACTTTATGTCTCAATATCTTAGTGAGGAAATTCTGTACATTATTTTTCATGTACTTAATGTGGACATTAAAATTACTAAAATGGTCGGGTTGGTCAGAAATGTCTTTGACAAACTCTTGTAAATGGTCCTCTAATTCTGGCTTCTAATGGGAGATTTTCTCAATCTGTCCATCTTGACTGTTGTTTTAACAGCCGAACATGTTTCACGATGATGTTCCGTATCGCCACACAGACGAATCAACAGATATGTCGAACCTGTGAGAAACGAACAAATACCACTGCAGAATTATCCGGCAATTCAAACAGGCAGCGAAGCAAAGCTGGGCGGGGGGTGGGGATGGGGTAGGTGACGCCATGTCAGTCCGGGTCGGTAGGCGAGCTCTGAAATACTGCGGTCAGATCTTGTAAAGAGCAACGCAGCTAGCGACATTACCGACACCCAGACGCAGATTGATCCGAAATTCCTACCAGAAACGAAATTTATTTGTTCATAGTCGTTCCAGGAATGTAGAAATGTTCTATTCCAATTATAAAATTTAAGGACGTGAAGAGAAGTGGATTCTGCATTCACGTAGGCGGGCCAGAGGTCTGTTAGCAGGCTGAATTATCAACGGGGCGGAAGTTAAATTGGGGCGGAGGAGGGTACCTGCTAGTTGTTACGGAGGATAATGAGGATCCTCCTAGTAAGGAGGATACAGAAAGTGCTAACAAGTGAAGTTCTCAGAATTCTTTTCTTCTGTCTTGTCTTATTGGGGTTTGCGCTGTAGAGCAGAAATTGTCGCTGCGTCTTGGAAAGTTTCGTTCTTAACCAAATACAATTAGTGCTGGACCACGCGAACTAAGAAATCAAGAAATGTAAGTGTACACACAGGGGGCAGTGAACTGCTGACTGGAGTTTAGTTTATGCAACGTGAACTTCTGACCTCATCCGGATTCGCACGTGTCTGTTTAACGTCACACAAATGCCTTGCTCGTTTACCGGCTCTTAAAATATGTGGAAGTAATCGTAGTTTTGATACAAGACTCAGCTAATGAGCACACTAACACGCGTGATTGTTTGCAAGTGGCGGTAGCGTGGATCCCAAGCTTACAGACTTCTCAGAGATGTATAGATGGAATAATTTGCCTTCAAAATAAATTTGAAAAACAAATGGAAATTGTTGTTTTATTATTACCAGTGGTTGCTTGCCAGTTAGGCCTCACGGCAAAACGCCTCGCTTAAAATAATCGCCGAAATATTTTCGTAGTCGATACACGTGTACTGTACGCTGTTTGTGTGGAAGATTTTTGTGCTTCAAAAGTTCGCGTGGCGAGGGGGGGGGGGGGCCACTCCTCGCTAGGATGATGCTGTAACTAAACAACGGAGAGGAAACAACATTCAGCCAGTCAGGCAAATAAATATTTAACGTTAACATGCAATTACAGGAAATGTTTAGAGAGTCTTCGTGTTTTATTATGAATGACGTTAATATTTATAAATATGCTATTTCGCGAAAAGTGTTTTAGGGTCCATGTTTTCTTAAAGAAAAGTTTAAAATTATTAGTTACAAAATAGGTTTCATTTATGCTGTGGCCTTCCACGATAATGAATTCTGCTAGAATTTAACAGCTCTATTTTTGCATTTGTTGTAAATGCGTGACCTATAGTAAAGTTAGGCTTAAGGCCGCAGTGTTCGTTATTATTAAACAGCACAGAGCAGAACGTAAATCCAGGTGGAACGCCCATGCGCGGTTACCATTTTGGCTAACAACTTTCAGCGGGTGCAGATATTGGACAGGAACTGCGGACAGCAGTTGTTATTACGCTGTGTCACACAAAGGACAGAAAACCCCTTGTAACGCGAATTTACCCAACGCGATAAATTCGATTATACGCGGTCTGCCAAACACGCTGTAGTATCATACGAAAAAATGCGACTGCTGTTTAAAAAGCAAATAAGGCCCTTTAGCTTTGAAAATCAACCTGGTTCTTAATCAGAGTATTATTATAGTATATTTATTACTTTGTTGTTAATTTAAATTTACTTTCCACGGTCATCTCGTGTCACTCTTAATGCCGTCTTTAAATATACTTGAGCAGAGTGGACAAGTATTTCGTTAACTTGCCATCCGGCGCCGTGAGATTCCTCATAAGATCTTACTTCGAAGCCACATTTTTTGGTGTTTCTTAAGATTGCTTAAGGCTCTTTCTCGATTTCTGTCGTCATATTCCGAAGTGGAAGTTGCGTTTATCTGCATTAACATCTGTAGATCTTCTTGTACAAATGCAGATTAATAATTTATTCCTTAAGAGTTTCAGGACTTTGCAAGACCCGTGGAAGAAAGATTGTTGCAGGAATGTGATGAAAATGTAAATAACTTTAGGTGGGGGAATTTGGGGAAATACGAGCCACCCACAATGTGAAATTTATTGAACATCGCCATTGCCTCCTCCCCTTACCAGAATCGTTTTTAACTTCGTGTTCGATTCGGTGTCTAATTCAGCATTGATTTGTCTCTGAATTTTGTGAACGTGACGGACATATCACAACAACATAAAATAATACAAATCGAAAATGAAGTACGATGACTCATTGGCATTCCATATCTGCTATTAGAAGTTTCAAATCGTCAGATAAAGTCCACTGCATTATTTTATACTCAAGGCGGCACGTTTAAACTTGATAAGATTTCAATTATCTATGACTCAACATGTACTTTACTTCTAGATTAGGTTCTGATACAGATTAAAACGCGGAAGGAGCAGTTTGTCACTGTCAGCTTTCCTTACCGAGTTACGGACTTACGACGTCGTTTGTGCTCGCTGTCAGTCGGACCTGTCGAGGAGCGGTGGGTGTGCGCCCGTAAATGCCGCGTCTCGTGTGTGATCTGTCGCTTTGCAGAAACAGATCCATCACACGACAATTTGTTGGATGGCAATTTGCCCCCCGCCATCTAATTACGGGAAGAACACGGTGTGAATAATTCAGAGCTCGTTGGTTCGGCGGCGGCGGCGGGGGGGGGGGGGGGTGTCATAGCTCGAATCGCTAGGAATCGATTGAAACTACTTGCTCGAGGATCAGAACAGAAACACATAACATCAAGGAACGGGCAAGACGCTCAATCTGGGTCCTGCGGTGAGGGGAAGAGCCCAAATTTCGAGCCCAAACTGGCAAAATCTAGTTCCGTAAATTCTGGCCTCCAATTTGAGGGGCTTCTAAGTAAAACGACACAACTTCAAAATGGGAAACTTTCAGTTAATTTTGCCATGTCACAGGTTAAAGCCCCACTCATAAGGGGCTAACATTATAGCGGAAAAATCGCATCATCTCCCACCCCCAAAAAATTAGTTGCGAAATGGCGGTGAGTCTGCAAAAAGGAGCGGCAGTCCGTGGACAAGTGCCGTTGTAGCTTGAATTAATAACATCGTATGGCGCTGAGATGCGGGAAGTCCTGTAACTACAATGACACTGTGTAATGCAGTGCAGTGCTGTCTTCAATTGTTTGTTTTTGTCTTTGACTCGGGAGGTGCAATTGCGCTGTGTTTGTTGTTCCGTTGTTGCTGTTGATTTTGTTGATGCTTCGAACAAAGAAAATTTGGAAGAAGAGATCATGACGTCTACGTCAGAAGCGGAAATTCTTCAGCGGTGCTAAGAAATCAGTCAACCATTCACCGCACAAAACTGTGTTTGAGTCTGTCAAGCACAACTGTGATTATTCTACCAACGAAGATGAAAACAGCAGTGCTATGAACTTAACCGGTCCCGTTTCATACTTGCACGATCTTTAAAAAAAATTGTTTTGGTTCCTTCTCTACTCCATTTTTCAATTAAAACGAACTTCCGTCCATTTATTTTTGTCATTTTTCTGTTAAAGTAGAGGAAAGTGTTACAGGGCGGGGTATTGTGGGAAGGAGGGTGACCCCCATTTCTACATTCACCCACTTCCTCCTTCCCTTGTCTGAGAAGCAATTTGTGCTGGCGAGAACACGCTCGCATGAGTAACCACACATTTTTTTAATCAATATCAGCTGATATATAATATCATGGTTATCTTCAACCAGTATTAATTTGGGAAGTTATATATATATATATGACAAAATATTCTAAAAAGCATTCAATTGTCCATGTGAGATTGAATAATTGTTCTATGTGTTGAGCTGAACAGCTATATGGGACAGCTGTGTTTGACAAGATGGCGCGAAGAGTGATGAGATTCCACATTATACCCCGCAGGTTCGCAGTCTTGTCACCATACATTTGTCTGAGCACCCCAATTTGTTGGTTGATTTTTGTCTTCTAAGACTAATATATACATTTATAAACGTTATCTTCTCTTTAGCGTTATATTAGTAGCATACTATTCCACTAAATTCAATGTTTTCAAGTATTTTAATTTCCTAATTAACTGATTAGGGCAAAGCCAATGTGAATGCCACAATTACAGCATTCTATTTGCATTTAAGACTGTCGGTTTTAACTGTGTCATCAATACTCTCAGCAGTTGAAATGAATACGCAATTCGCCGCGTTCTTGACGAGTGATTAAAGGTCTTGTGGGCTCTGTCGTATTCTGGGTACCTTACACTACTCTAGAATGAAATTTAGATGTGCCGAGCCAGATCGTGGTAATGCTATGGAACCAGTTATTTTTCACCTTACACTGCATTTTGAAACATTACGTTTTACAGAATCGCCCAACCTTCGAACTCTCCGGTTAAAAACCCCAGAGTTGGGCACAGTTAATACCAAACCCGCCACTGACCGCGTTTTTCAACTCTACTAGCACCGCCATCTGATGATCCCTCGTTCCGACTGCGTCTAACGTAGAAAGCCTCAGCTCGAGCGTAAGAATGTTGCGCTGTTGTGAACTCTTCATCCGATTAATGAAAATCGAGGCGTGCCATAAGTTGTAGCGATCAGAGATTCGCTCGCAAGTAGATCAGGTGTTAACGCGCCAGACAAACACGGTCAGTCCGTGACGGACACATTCGAGGGATCATCACATCGCGGCGCGGCCATATTTATTTTCACCACCCGAGCCGACAGCAGATTTCAAGATTCGACTTAGTATTTTGCTCTCAGCTCCGTTTGAATTGGCTTCATCCTGAAACAGGTTATGAACGCATTTGTAGTGTCACCCGAACTACATCACCAATTCTTCGTAACCTCCTGTCGACTATGGTTATTTATGAGAAGAGGTCTGTTGTCCCTTCTCGAAGGTATCACCACCTTGTCGAAGGCAATCTGCCGGGTGAGGAGGCTTGCGTGCTCAAATGACCCTTAGGGCTATGCCGGCCTGAGCTTCGGCTCATGGTAGGGTCACCCAAGCCGGACAGGTCTAAGGAGATGCGCTAGACTAAGAGTGATACCCTGGTCCTCCAGGTTGGGGGTTGGGTGTAGGGCTAACAACCTTTCACCTTTAAAAAAATATGTGTTACGAAAAAATCAACCAAGCCTCGGATCAGGACGGACTCTTTGGCACGACCACGGCAATTGAAAAAGGACATGAGATTTGGTACTTGGAACATTAGGAGCCTCTATAGGGCTGGGGCACTGAAATCAGTGTGTAGGGAATTAGGGAATTATAAGTTAGACTTAGTGGCAGTGCAGGAAGTGCGATGGGAGGGGGAGGGCATGATCCCAGTGGACAATTTTACATTTTTCTATGGAAAGGGGAATGACAATCATCAGCTAGGGACGGGTTTTTTTGTTCATAGCAGAATTAGGGCAGCAGTTAAGAGAGTAGAATTTGTTAGTGACAGGTTGTCTTACGTAATTTTGGAAGGACGTTGGTGCGACATCATTGTCCTTAATGTTCATGCCCCAACTGAAGACAAAAGCGATGATATCAAGGATAGCTTTTATGAAGAATTGGAATCAGTATTTGATACATTTGGCAAGTATCACATGAAAATTCTGCTAGGAGATTTCAATGCAAAAATTGGGAGGGAGGATATCTTCAAACCCACAATAGGCAGCGAGAGTCTCCATGCACTTAGTAATGATAACGGTCTTAGAGCAGTAACCTTCGCTACGTCAAAAGATTTAATTGTAAAAAGTACAAAATTTCCACACCGTGATGTTCATAAATACACTTGGACTTCTCCAGATGGCAGAACACACAATCAAATAGATCATGTTTTAGTAGATAAGAGAAGGCAGACAAATGTAATTGATGTGAGATCATTCAGAGGAGCAGATTGCGACACTGATCATTATCTGGTGGTAGCAAAAGTGAGGGAGCGGCTTTCAGTAAGTAGACGAACTAAACAAAATTTTGACACAGAAAGATTTGATTTGAAAAAATTAAGTGAGGGAGAGGCAAAGGAACAATATCAAGTTGAAATTTCGAATAGGTTTCAAATTTTAGAGGCAAATGAGGATAATGAAAGTGTGGACATCAACAGGGAGTGGGAAAATGTCAGAAACTGCATCAAAATTTCAGCAAAAGAGAAACTAGGATACTACAGGAGAAAGCAAAATAAACCGTGGTTTGATGAAGAATGTTCAAAATTAATAGATCGAAGGAAGCAAACAAAATTTCAATGGTTGCAGAACCCAAACAAAACAAAT
Source organism: Zootermopsis nevadensis (assembly GCF_977971745.1). Taxonomy (NCBI): domain Eukaryota; kingdom Metazoa; phylum Arthropoda; class Insecta; order Blattodea; family Termopsidae; genus Zootermopsis; species Zootermopsis nevadensis. The sequence continues at coordinate 7,366,331 of NW_028259156.1, read as the reverse complement.
GCGGATAATCTATGTAACGTGAGACGTGAGGCTAGTAGAACCTTTAGGACTAAGAAAAGGGAATACCTGAAGGGCAAAATTGCTGAACTTGAGACAAATAATAAGGAAAAAAACATCAGAGACCTGTACAGAGGCATTAATAACTTTAAGAAAGGATATCAACCCCAGACCAATTTGGTAAAGGATGATAGTGGCAAGTTGCTTGCTGATCCAATAAAAATTGTGAATAGGTGGAAAAATTTCTTTAGCGAGCTCTTAAATGTTCATGATACTGGTGATATTACACAGATTAAAATTCATACAGCTGAACTGTTGGTGCCAGAACCTAGCTTAGATGAAGTGGAACTAGCCATTGGGAAGTTGAAAAGTTATAAATCTCCAGGAATTGACCAGATTCCGGCCGAATTAATTAAAGCAGGTGGCAAAGGGTTGCATATGAGGATCCATAAGCTTATTCAGTTAATTTGGGATAAGGAAGAGATGCCACAACAGTGGAAGGAATCCATAATTATTCCTATTCATAAGAAGGGGGACAAGACTGAGTGTGGTAATTACCGAGGAATATCGCTGCTATCAACCTCATACAAAATTCTATCCAACATTCTTTTGGCAAGGTTAACCCCATATGCGAATGAAATTATTGGGGATCATCAGTGTGGGTTCAGACGAAACAGATCAACGATTGATCAGATCTTTTGCATCCGTCAGATACTAGAGAAAAAATGGGAGTTCGGTGGGACCGTACATCAGTTATTTATAGATTTCAAAAAAGCCTATGACTCTGTGAAGAGAGAAGTGCTATATAATATTCTTATTGAATTTGGTATACCAAAGAAGCTAGTGGGGCTAATAAAAATGTGCTTAAATGAAACCTGTAGCAAAATTCGAGTAGGTAAATATGTATCTGAGACATTCCTCATCAAGAACGGTCTAAAACAAGGAGATGCTTTGTCTCCCTTGCTCTTTAACTTTGCGCTAGAATACGCCATCAGGAAGGTCCAAGGTAGGCAGGAGGGTTTGCAATTGAATGGGACACATCAGCTATTGGCATATGCTGATGATGTTAATTTATTGGGGGACGATATAAATACAATAAAGAGGAACGCAGAAGTTTTACTAGAGGCTGGTAGACAAGTGGGGCTGGAAGTAAATTCAGAAAAAACTAAGTACATGTTAGTATCTCGTCATCAGAAGACAGGCGGGCAAAATTATCTTAGGGTGGCTAATAAATCCTTTGAAAGGGTTACAAAGTTCAAATATTTGGGAACAACAATAACAAATCAAAATAATACTTGTGAGGAAGTTAGGAGGAGACTAAATTCCGGAAATGCTTGCTACTTCTCAGTCCAAAATATTTTGTCTTCCCGTCTGATTTCTAAGAACCTGAAAATTAAAGTATACAAAACAATAATCTTGCCTGTTGTTTTGTATGGGTGCGAAACATGGTCTCTCACTCAGAGGGAGGAACACAGATTGCAGGTGTTTGAGAATCGGGTGTTGAGGAGGATATTTGGGCCTAAGAGGGAAGACGATGGGGCGTGGAGAAAACTGCACAATGACGAGCTTAAAAATCTGTACTGCTCCCCCAGTATTGTGAGGGTGATTAAGTCGAGAAGAGTGAGATGGGCGGGACATGTAGCGCGCATGGATGGGACAAGAGGTGTGCACTGGGTACTGGTTGGGAAACCTGAAGGGAAGAGACCGCTGGGGAGACCTAGACGTAGATGGGAGGATAATCTCAGGCGGGATCTATGGGAGATAGGAGTTGAAGGAAACTGGATTTTGTTGGCCCAGGACAGGGTCCGGTGGAGGGCTTTGGTTAATTCGGTGATGAACCTTCGGGTTCGGTAAGCCATCTAGTTAGTTAGTTAGTTGGTCTGTTGTCTTCAGTTGTGCATTTCAAAGTGCTGTGGCTCTCACCTTGCTGAGTAGGATTCATAAAAATAGAACTTTCAAACCGAGTGGTTTGAACGTCTATGCCTTAAACGTCAGTGTTTTTGAAAGTAGCGTCTGCGCTGATGGTTTATAATTGAATAATAAATCGGGTGTGCAGAATGCATTTTGCCCTAGTTCTCACCATAAAACTGTTGTACACGTTCTGCATTATTCTCAACCAGGAAACGGATTTCCATGTTCAGAGTCGGTGTCACTCAGCGAATTTATACTTCACTACTCTTACTCCTGACCGACATTTCGGTTGACCTGAATTTTTTCTGTTCTGACGTAAATATTGTTCCTGTAACAGACGGCTGTCCCATGCCAGAAATAGTTCGTTCCTTTTCTTAAGGCGTCTATGTCCTTGCGACGTTTAAAGGTTTCTGGCGATGACGTCACACAAGCGGTTGGACTTTACCCATCCTCTGTCTTTCAATCAAAATGATTAAGTTTCTGAACTAGGTCCTTCTTACACCTTGAAATGTTGGGGCCACAGCCCACACTGGCGCCCTGGTGCACCTGATCTCTCAACCTTGGACCTGGTCCAAAGCAGAACGCCGAAGAAGAACCAGTTCTCCAAACGTTCTGCTTTTCATTAAAACACACGAACGGGTTAAGTCTTTGGCAAAGTCTGTGCAAAAAATATTCCTACGTGGATATAAGAGGGCGGAAAGGTATCTTATTTGATGAAAGTACAAGAGTTCTTCTGTCGACATGACGTAGCGACGTACGACTGCAGTTCCAGGTCGGACCTGGTGATGTTCGTGGTAGAAAAAGTAAAACGTTGGAAAGTTTTTGAATTTCTCCTTTCGAGGATTGTTTTCCCACCTCTGAGGTTTGCATGTCGTCATAATCTTGTAATTCGCTTCCGACGTGGGTATTAACAGAAACCAGTGCACGGGAGGACACACACGGACGGACAGTGAATCCCCAGTGTCCTCCGCGGTACCAGAAAGTTTTATTAACTGGAAATTTTGAAACGAATCTTAGCTAATGTTATATTTCAGTGCAACACATGGATTTCGGAGGTCACTGGGTGCATGACATATAAAAGAATTCTTTCACACTCTGTCTTAGTGCAGTTTTGCCCCACTGATCCCATACAACCATTTTTTCCCATAATTTTAATATGATTTTTTTTTTTTTGCAGAAATGCCCTTGGTTGGTTCTTTCAACTGATTTCTCATCTGAGGGTGAATGCTGGAAATTTTAGTAGTTGTTGACGAGAACCCATTTTCAGAAGTAAACTTGGACATTGCAATGAAATCTCGGGACGCTAGCCGTGTCGATACGAATCCGTAGCCCAACGTTTCGAAGACCTTCTTTGCTTCCATCTTCATGGAATCATGTAAGGGCGTTACTCCTATTTATTGTTTATATACATAACAGGAACTTTGTTAATGACATTAGCGTTGGACGAAACGTCCTTCCTCATCAGCGTCTGTTGTTTGCGAAACAGCTGTAAAATGCGCCTGTCCCATTCGCGAGGACAAACAGCTGAACGAATTTAATAGAACTTGATATCTATCGCGGAGGTTTACTGACGGGTGTTGGAACTGCCTTTGAAATTTTGGTTAGAATCGTACAACGGAAACTAAAATTTCTACGTTCATTTCAAGTATTATCCAGGACGTAAATGTTTTTCCTGAGGCGTTATAGGGAATGTTTAAGACATTCTTAAGGCCAGTTGTTGAGATTGGCAACCCTTAAAGGCGAGTGACAGCAGTGGGTAGAATTTTTAACACTTGGCAACTCTGCATTTCCTAACAGCATCTACCAGCTGAACTTTATCATGGTCAGTTGTAATTTTTTTGCGGACGAACTGAATTATTGAATTTTATTTAAGGCGAACGTCAGCTTTAAAAAGTGAAGGTATTTTGCTCACCATTGATACAAACTGCACATTTTGAACCAATGGCGAAGCAGATTTATGCATTTTTTACTTCAGTGAGGAGAGCACGTAAACTTGACCCATACAGCAGTAATGTGTGGCACATCATTTCCAGTCTTTGCTGTTTGCATAAATTTCAAAGAGATGTCGCATTACATTACTCAGAAATTATAAGAATGTTATAAGCTCAGGAGTACAGCATATGAATGTAACTTAAGAAATATTCTTTTTAGCAGTCGTGAGCCTGTTACAGGTAGCCGAGGCTTTGAGCGACAGCGACGTTGGATCCCCTCATATGTATCGAATGTCGAACCTTTTCCAAATTTATGTCATAGGGCACCATCCAAACATCACGTGAGCCATTTGCTTTTGTAACGCCGTGGAGATCGCGAGAGTCGAACGCAATGAAGTAGTTAATATGATCCAGTTTGGCCAAAAACACGCTCTCGGATTGGCCATCCCAGTTGTTCTTCACAATTTTCTTGCTATCCGTCCATGGAGGGAGAGACGTCAGATAAACGCCTTGTCCCAACATCGCATCTCGCGTCGTATCCTTTGAGCTGCGGATGAAGCCCTCACTGATAATCCCAATGCATCCGTCGCCTGAGGTGTAGTGGAACAACACCACCATTGTGCCTGAAAAGAGTGCAGATTTTAAGTCACGTAGGCGTTATGTAATTTTGAGGGTTTAGGGTTGCCTTTGTGCAGGGCTAATCATAATTCCCTGATACTCGCGACGATGTGTGACTTTGTGCGAAAAATCTGACGCAAATTACGTAAGTACCTTTTAATAACGTCTTTCTATGGTTGTAACGTGACCACAGTTACAGGCGAATGAAATGTCTCCCTGGACTATGATTCGAAGAGCAGAGGGCGCTGACCGCTTAAATAACTTGCGTCACTTATGGTCTATGAACTTCCATGTCCTTAAAACCATCAATTAGATTGTGATTTATGAACGTAAGTTTCAAAATATGTCAGTAAAAAAACAAGATTTGTGTGTTAGTAATTTGGAAGTGGAATTGGTGACGTCCATTCGGACCTCCAGGTCTCTTAAAAACGCGGATCTACATACACATTTTGTGAGTTTTTTGTTTTATTTGGCTTTATCGTGTTTAACGAATTTTATTTCTGCTATTTATTCTTTTACGTCCCACGGATGGATGGTGTGGTGATGTCTTTTTATTCCGGGACTTTCACTTTTTTACTTTGTCCGGAGATAGGGATTAGCTCTATCTAGTGGGCCCAACTGAGTAGGAACCTGAAGACGGAGATAGAGCCCCATCTCCGAAACGTCGTGTTACGTTTTATATTTTATTTACTCGACGATGAATAATATCCAAGAAAATTTTTATTCAATTGACCCTTCATCATCGTCAAGAAGTTTTTGATCGGATATTCTTATATTTCGCTGATTACATTATTTTTTCTCACTTCAGATCAGAATGTTGGCCACACTAAAATAATTTTAACTGCAACACTGTTCATGGTTTCCTACCGTCAGTTCTGTATTTCATTCTTCGCTGTAATTCAATTTATCTTGGGCCACTTTTTTATGTTTTAACTTTCATATCACTAAGCAAAATTAACCCTTCCAATCCTACCAACGTGATTATCGCTCAATTTTACCCCATCTGAATAAATTGAACGTTTTAACTACAGCAGAGTCCCGATTAATCCGTTTGCTGTCCCTGAATATACGAACAATCCGTGGTAATCAAATCAGTTTAATCGGGTGATACTTACAGTTGCAACTAAAATTTTTGTTCTATAAATTTCAGCATCGAAAGGGTTAATTCCACAAAACTTACAAGAGAGTAAGGTCGATATACTTGCTGTAAATTGGAGTCAAGACGCCGCTCAGCTACTAACGACCGCTTCGAACACCACCACAGGAAGAATAATTTCGCTCGCTGGTCTGAAGCTAGCTCAGACCAGAACTCCAGCTTCCCATCGGTCCGCGGTATCTTATCACGAGCTTTATTTTCTGAGTAATTAGAAAGTAGGAATAAGATGAAGGAAACTGTACACCGAGGAGTTATATAACTTGCATTCGTCAATTGATAAGATTAGAATGGCAAAATCATCAAACATGAGATGGGGAAAACCTGTAGCTATATTCCGCGTGACCAGAAATGCGTACAAAGTTCTGATCGAGAACCCGAAGTAGAATGAGAGAACAGAAGACCATAAAAGACGAATGGATCATAGAAAAAGGAGGTGAGATAGGCTTATGATTTATTGTTCGTGTTGTCCTTTATACCGTGTAATTAATTAAGCGCCTCGCAAAAACTCTGCTGGGGGGAGAACACGTCATCAGAAATTACTCAGCTTTTCCTTGTACACTCTCGGGTGTGGAAAAAAAATTCAGTTTCGGCCGTAGAAACTGCGTGTGCCTGCATCGCTCGCGTCTTTTTACTTTCTGTGGTTCTTACGATACATTTCATGAAATATGAATGTTATTTTCTGCAAATACCACCGGTTCTGTCGACCCCCCCCCCCCCCCCCACACACACACACATACACACTGATCACGCTTTGCCATCTCTTTCGGAATGTTCCGGCTTGAATGTTAACATGTTAGATAATTGATTTGCCGTGTTGCATAAAATAAGGAGACGGTCTTTTGTATTCTTCGAGTGTCTGTAATTGTAATGGAGGTCTGCTTATTATTTACCATCGAATGCGGTTTTGTTAAAAATTACAGTTCATTCCGCCGTCATTGAGTCAGTAACGAACACGTGCTTATTCAGACGGTGCAGGGATTCCACTTGCGAGCTATAAGCAGGAAGACCATTCAGATCTGCTTTGCTCGCTGTGGTCTTAAGCATTCAGGCTTGGAGATGTCAGATACGACCGATGGCGGAAATGACGCCATTTTGGAAGTGCAACGCCTCAGAAACTACGAAGTTTGCATACATCGACGATAGTCTTCAATGTTCAATTATGAGTACGCAATTGTTTAGGTAATTCAGTAGTTCTTTGATAAATTTAGTGGAGCAACACGAAACAGTCAACAATTGTTAACACAATTCTCTGGCAGGGCACTGCATTCCCACCTTACCAGTCTGCTTACCAGTGCTACATAACCTAATTCTGTTCTGCGTACGATCCCAACTCCTGTCTTTGATTCGCAGTAGGTCTAGTGAAAGTACGCAAGTTTCCGAAGCCGTGGCTCGGTGGATGGTAATTTTCATGTACGACAGTTGCGTCTTCTTCGGCAAACCACAACATGACAGTTTGTTCAAAAAAAGTATCATTAAAGTTTACGAAGTTTTTCCCCTTTGCCTTCGCACCGCTGATTCATAAAAGCGCCCCTATCGAGAATCGTATCGCTTTCATTGGACGACGAGTGTTTCCTACAGAAGAACGAGTTTCATTTCTCGCGATGAATCGTGTCTCGCGCGTGGGTTTCGTCTTGGATCACAGCAAATGCGCATTCATTGTCGCGTTGCATCCGGCGCTCACTTGTCCCAGAGATAAATTCGCTCTCGGACCAGAGACGATAAGACTGGCTGGCGTTCATGTGTTATCTGTTCTACAGGCGAGGCTACGCGTGTGTGTGTGTGTGTGAGCATTGTTTGAAACTAAATGAAACTCGAAAGCGTTTCGTGAAACTGGGAAGCTTCTGTCGGCCGTGCATAATGGAAGGCCCTTCCTGTCAGTACTTCTATCACCGCACAATTCTTTATGATAAGAAATTTTACGAACTAATAATAGACGAAAACAGTAAACCTAAAAATTTGTTGAAGAAAAATACTGAGAAACGTGTGCATGTGTGTTTATGAGAGAAAGTAGCAGCGATTGTAATAAGGGGGCATGGAATATAAGCACACTTTCAGCAGGTCTTGACTCCATAACAAAGGATGGGTGTGGTTCCTGGTGGAACCAGCCTTCTGCCCAGCACAGGGCATGAAGCAGGACCGACAGGATTATTTGAAACATTTTTTAAGTGGTATGCGTTAGATTAAATGTAATGATATAAGCAACATCTGTGAAGGACTGATAGCAAGTGAGTATGAAAACGGCCAAACGCTTTGATAACCTACCATGGTTCGTACCTCTGTCGGGACCAAATACGCAGAGTTGCTCGTCATATCTGATGACGTCACAATTCTTGTCATTACTAATAGTTTGGCCAAGACGATGCCGTGGATGTCGGATTAGATCCAACGTTAGTGCAGTGGATGATCCAATTCGCTTCAGGACACTCGAAGTTCACATTCAATATTTGCACTGCTTACAGGAAATTAAGAGGACACTCCACTTCTCACCTCATAATTATTCCATCACCTTGCTTCCGCTCGCTTCCCACAAACCCCCGCGGCCCTCCATTAATCTGATCTGACCTCACTGACCACACTTCAGCAATTCAGTATCCAAGGTCAGTGGAAAAGGTGAAGAATGAAATAAATGTAGGGAAATGTGTTTTGATTTTTATGAAGTCGCTTGGCAGGACCATTTTTGTTTTGGACACAGAAATAAATAAATAAATGTTATTGTGTTCAAACACTTGATGATAAAAGGGAATATCAGGTTTCTGTGCTGCTCCGCGGTATGGATTTTCGCCCCAAGACATCAGCACAGGATGGAGGAAATAGAACAGATGAAGCCATTTTAATCTCTTCCGAGCAAACTTCATAATCATAGAGCAATGCTAAATCACATACACCGCGTTTTTAAGACGTGCTTACTGAACTACGTCAGCGCTTATTTTGTCGCCTTATCTATCAACTGGAGCTCCTGTCACTGCTTACGTTACATTGAATCACAATGTATTTATATGCATTTGCTTTCATGCGCGATTGACAAATAACTACCCCCTAAGTTAAAAACTCTCGTAATTTCAAATAAATAGCTCGCAGGAGTAAGATGTCAAGAAACTTGGTAAAGAAAATTCATTAGGCCTAACACGTAAACGTGTCGGTCTACAGTTTCTAACAAATTTCTGCGAAGTTTCAGGAGAAAATAAACTACTTATAACTTGGTTTCCCGCCAGTCGCTAAAAAGTGCTAAGTGCGGTCGTGGGTCTTCAGTTGTTTGGAATCCCTCAACACAGTCAGAAGAGTAAAACCCAGAGATTTGTTGTAAGAAATGGCGCCTTACCCCATGAACATTAAAATAGCATGGCGTCCATTCCAAAGCCACCTAAAAATATTGGGTTACTAACATTAGATTCTACACCGATGAGGCAATATTATGCTGAAGAAATAATTAAGCCGATCGTATTATGAATGACAAAGGTCTTAAATGTCTTGTTGAGAGACTGAATTCAGTTTCCTCACAGAAATTCAAAGAACTGAGACAAGGACATTTGCCAAATGGAATTTGTGTTAAGTTAATGTATCATGTATATAAAGACGATTTAAATTATTGAAAGGCGCGCTTCATTTAGACGTAGGTTAACAGTTTACATGTTTATATAAGTTCGAGTAGTCTTAAATGTGGATGGCCTCGCTTTGTATTAGCTTAAGTGAAGGTCCACACACGCAACAGAAGACTGAGTTTCGTCAGCGTTATGACAGCATTTGGCCGCTGATATAATACTTTAGTTGTAATTGACCGAAATTTTAGTGTTTAAGATTAGAACACCTAGACACGGTTTTATGGAACTAGTTTGTACATAAATAGTCAAGATTGCTGTTTTGAAGAAAATATTCTACTTCCTTATGAAGTAATTCGCGTTAGATTATAAACCCTAACTACAATTAACGTATCTGAATTTACTATCGACCATGAATGTACAGAAATTGAATAGCTTACAGGATGAAACAAAAATATTTAAACACGAAACAAATTTGATAAATAATTTCTCCCTCGTCCAGGTGAATAACTTAAACAAAGTACGAAATTAACAGTTGGAACCTGCTCAGAGGTTAAAGGTCGCTTAACGCTTACTCATTTATGTAGTAGCGCTATTGCTCATGCAGAAGAATTTAACAGTGTAAATGCTGTTAATTATGCTCAACCGGTTTGTGTGAACGCCTTCAAACAAATTTACATTCCGCGATAAAGAACTAACCTCACACAGTCACTTCCAAATATTAACAATATTTCCACAATGGAAACTATTAAAAAAACAACAACACTTTTCTCGCTCGTTGCTTGCCGAATGGCTGCTTCCTGCAACAACGCTTTAAGACAGACTCGAATGTGGTAAAACGGAAGTGAACGATGTCCGTTCGCAGTTGTTGTTTTTTTTATTTGTTTTTTTCAGACACGAAGGCCGCTGTGCACCCCAAAAGGTGCCCCGTTCGCCCCCAGTCTCCGCTACCTTACAGAATGAAATATGGGACACGCGATATCATCTGGGGTTTGACTTTTCACGGCGATTTCTTGTTCCTTGTACCACGAAGTCTTCTGGCTGTACAACAGCGTTTCGGAGTTACACGTTGTCAACTTTACAGTTGGAGGCAGTGTGTCCGTTTCAAGAATACACGACAAAACAACCTAGCAGATTTGCTCGTCTTCGGTTACCTCGCCACGTCGCCAGCGAGTGTCGGGACGTCATTAGTTTACCTTATCCGATGTTCCTATTGTAGTAGTTCTTATTAAAAGAGTCCAGTTTTTCTCGCTGGTCTGAAGATGAAGCCTTATCGTAACGCGAATCGTGCATCTACAAACGCCTCGAAACACACCAATTACGTAACACTACATTTCGATATGCTGAATGAAATATCATTTACATTGTCTTCTGGCACTAGGAAAAGTCATCACTCTTTGAATTTATGATATAAAATAAAGTCACACACAACTGATGAATAGTTCGTGTGATGTAATAATGACGTCATCATACATCGCCTAGAAACGTGGCAAAATGGCGTCGTAGCGTAGTGACGCCACCTACCCACCTCGCCACTTTGAACATCCATCACTCTTCTGTTATGGCTGCAGTAAATTAAGAAGTTTTAGCATGCACTCTTTAAAATGGCACAAACTTCATACTAAATTTTATGAAATTCCGATCAGCTGTTTTCGAGTTACGTATTTCGTAAAACTGCTGATAACGTTTTGGGTAACCCTTTCGAACATTCCTATGACGCCTAACCTTTGTGTAGGGAGGATTTGGCTGTGTTTTTGTCAGCTGTTTCTATATTCTGCTTTTATGCAACTTCGTATATTCTGCGGCGGGTTTCAAAGAAGTGAATGACAAGCTTTGTTCTAAGACGGTTCTACGTTTCCTTTGTCGTGTGCGAAGATTAGATTCTCCATGCACGCACTCAATACGCGTTCTTTTGGCCCTTTTCATCGCAAGGTCACTCCCAAAAGATGTATGAATGGCAGACAATAGCTGTCTGAACATTGAAATGAAAGTATGAAGTTTAGAAGGGAGGAGTTTGAAAGAGGATAGGGCAGTTTTATTCAGGAGCGAAATGTGTGAGGTCCTTTGAGTGTACGCCACAGTCACATACGCAAGAAACACCTTTCCGAAATACAAATTCTCGTGTCTTATGTAGTGACGAGCACTGGATTACGAAAAGCGAGCTTTGTCTGTGTTCAGCAAGGACTTGGCATGCAAAATATGGCGTCTTACCGAATGCAACTAAGTCGTTTAAAATTGGACTAACTCTAGGTCGCATAAAGATTGATTTGACAATAATCTTTGGGCGTTGCGTGTGTTCTCATTTCGCCCCCCCCCCCCCCCCCCCGATGTAACATGTGTCGGGGAATGGGTTTCGTTACTTTTCAGGAGTTTGACAAAAACGTCTCATGCATCTCTCATCTTCTCTGTGCGTGCTGTATGTCCTGTCCATCATATCATTTTCGGCGTGAACGCCACAATACATTCCGTCCAGATTATGAAGCACCTCACTGTGGAACATTCTACGTCTCTCCGGTGAGTGGGATTTGAGGTTTTCACGGCGGTGAGTCCGAAGATGGCTGTCTTCTGGGTTTCTACTATTTCCTTTTATCCACCTCCTCGGCCCTTATAATGGCCGAATACTTGGACCTCTCTCTCGCTCTGTAATGTCCTTGCCTCTCCTGCAAGCGACTCAACTCAGAGATTGGAAATAACCCGTGAGTCCCACCACAGAAACATTTCTACGGTCTTCGTCAGGTGTTTGTTTCTGATTTTCTTAAAACGTATTTTAAACGAGCAGGTTGGTGTGCTTACGTTGGATTAATCTGGCTTTGGTCGGAGTCGAATGGTCCATGTGAACAACAAGATTGTACCTTTCGGTTATATGAAAGGCGAAGAAATTATTTCCCATTCAGCGACTGTCAACTCTCTCTTGCATACATTTGCTTCGAATGAAGTTAAAAAGGTGTGCTAGCTTCTTTTATATTATATTCTCACATCAGCTTTCATCTTTAGGTTATGAAAATTCGGCCTTATATTCCGTCTGTTGCTGAAGCCCCCAAATAGAAATAAGACAAACTACGAACTCAAATAACGAGTAACTTGAGTTTTAATTAGAGTTTGGGCAAGAATAGAGAAACTGAGATTTCAAACTTTTAACCCATCGGAGAGGAAAAGTTATTGTTAGGGCGTCGTTGTAATAAGCTTTCACTTTTGACGTCACGAATTCTTTCATGCGTTATGCAGAGTTGGTGAGCTTCATGTTATTCATCTTTCGATTTGAGTTTGCTTCAGGGCGTTCTTTACTGTGCCTTCAGACAGCAACAGTTTTTCGTCTGTCAGTGAGATCGACTGTGGGCAGTTGCATTTCAAACTTTCAGAACGCGATCCCGAGGGTGGATCCACGCATTCTGTGCGTCAGTGAGAATTATAAATAGGCCACGATTTTAAGGGGTGGGGGAGGGAAGTGGGTTTCTTACGTCCATTAGTGTCAACATTTTTGCAATCTGCTTTCTCCAACTGGTCTATAATGTTTCTTCTGGGAGATGTAATGATGCATTTTGTAATTTATTAATTACGTCGAAACTTTTACTTTTCCTGTACCTTCGACGCATTAATCTTTTAGACTGTTAAGCTTTTCAAAGAAGTGGCGGCCCCTCTCAATTGCTCTGTGAACTCACATTTGGGTCTTTCTTTCAAAATTCTGTAGCAGGTTTGTGTCGACAGAGATATTTTATCCATTTATTCGGCTGTAATACCGGAAATAGATCTTTATAATTGGCCAACATCGTCTTCAAACTATTTACCTACTCGCATTTATGATAACTTCAAAGTTTCGCATCTTCGCAAACAGAAGTCTTTGCTATAGGGCTTCAAACGTATTTCATTCATTTTAAAAAACGCGTCTCAGATGTAAGTAAATTATAGGCGTAATAATGAAATAGAAGACAAGGCTTAAAGTGTGTCGATTTGTCTGACTCGGTCATCGCAGCTGTGGAGCCTGTCGCCCTGATTGGAACAGTCTTTCGCCATTAAAATGAGTGGAGCGACGGGTTGCATAACCGACAACAGCCGGGGGCTGTCATACAGACCAGTCAATTATAGTGTACTCCACCGCCGATAATTATGGAGCGTCCTCTATTGTGACGGTGGCGCCTCGGGCGTGAAGTAATCACGTAACAGCTGAACAGCGCGGCGCGGCGCGGCGCGGCGCGGGCCTGCTCATGGTTTAACCTCGTCTGGGTGTCCGAGCATTGAAATCTGTTATCACGTTCTGAAAACGTACTGTGCGGATCTAGTCGAATGCTACGAACGGATTTTATCTCCTTTTCACTTACTTTTTATGTCCTGTCAAACTTTATATTGTGACACTGACGGTCGAAAGGAGGCTTCCGCACTGTCGCAAGATTTAAAATAATGGAAGTTTTTACGCAAATGAATTCATTAACAAAAATTAATATTCTGACAGAGGATGTCGTAAACCATGTGATAAAATTTCAGTTGATGGTTTACGAGAGATGATTTTGCAAGTGGTTCGGGGAGGGGGGATTAGGGAAATGTGCATAAACATTTAAGAAGTGGATTATCGTGGTTGAAGCCTGAAGAAGATTTCTTCGTGTGTTTTCTGAAGTGCTTTAAGATGACGGTCGCCCTCGGTGCGCTAGTGTTTAGTTTTCTCCCCACTGGGCCTAAGGTTCACGGGTTCTAAGGGTGATAAAAATCCGTAGCAAAACTTCCTTCGGAGGCGAAGTAAAGCCGGCGGTCGCATGTCGAAGATTTACGGCATGTAAAAGAACCTTACGAGCATGAACGAGTTGTTTCGTAAGCAAAATTCAGCAGCCATTTCTCACCCACGTCTCTCCTGATTCTCTACTATTGATGGCCGAGACAAAAGAAACTTATTTATATCTACAGTGAATGTACGTTCAGACGACAGAGAGACAGTAAGTACGTGCGCTCCATCGGAATACAAATTTCCAGTCTTGTCTGTATTCATTTCAGGTCATGTGCATATGAAATGCGTTTTGTCGTGCTCAGCAGAGTTGAAGGGACGCTTGCCGTTGCGTACGGTACCTGCAATCTGTCCTTTGGTGGCTAGCATCCCTGCGACGGAGCGCTAACTACCAGATGTTCGGCTGTTTTACGTCTCCCTGTGGCCTACTTGAGTAATACGCCGGAGATTAAACTAGGGGAACACTGACCGTGCTATAATTATTGAACATGGATGTAGGGGGGAGACTGAGCGTGCCCCAGAGACACCAAGACAGAATGTAACAAAATTACAGCGATCTCCTTCAACGACTTCAAGCCGGCAAGCGGGACGCATCCCTTGGCGACATTCAACCTTCGCTTCCATTTTTCTAGCGGCGATAAGAGCTCTCACTTTGAACTCTTCCTACTTTCCTCGCCAGAAGAGGGAACGCCTTCGTCGCTCCTGTAATTAAACCCGTGCTTTAAGAGATAGACTGTTTTAGAGACTCTCCCAATGCCGAAGTGTCACTGAGGAACGCGATAACGAGCAAGTAGGCGAGTCGTTCCAACTGTCAACACAGCCACATTTAACCTGAATGAGAATATTCTCCCTGATGATGGAGGCAGCAAGGACCTCCGAAACGTCAGACTACACGGCGCTACAACCCAGAAGACAGCCATCTTCGGACTCGCCGCCGTGAAAACCTCTAAACCGGCAGAGGATAACTCAGTTTATTGAGTAAAACAAAAGACGCGTCGGAACAGCTCAGGTTCTATACCATCAGATGGTGGAATCACCAGTGAATGAGTCGGAAGGGGCATGAGAATAAGTGGTCGTGGCCAACTTTAAAGAATTGTTATGAAGGAATTTTCCTGTAAGGACTGAGGAAAACCATGGGCGGCTTTCTGCTATAACCTAGGACCTCCGGAATACGAAGTCAAAGTTTGCCTCTCAGGTGACGCATCGTTCTGTAGGGTAAATCTTGAAATGGGTTTATAGATAACTTGGAGCAATTGAAATGGAGAGGAATTTGTGTGTTATAAGCAACTCCGCGGAGTAGAGTTAGTTCTGTGAAGCTGACAGTCATTGACCTCGCCAGTAAATTCTCCTGTTTCCAAAGCTGGTTTCAGGAAAGGCAAGGACCTTCTAGTAATTATGGACGACATCGGTGTCTGAAACAAAGTCCACGTTTTCCTAGATTGAGATTCCACACGCTCTGTATTGTAAAATGTCTGAACAATGAACAGTCTTGTATTTCTGTTGGACGGAGAGAAATTTTGGTTGGACATTTTACTTTTTGCCGTTGTTCACACTGGTAGTTGCTGATGCTCAGTTGCATGGATGACGTGGCGCGGTGCAGTAGTTTGCAAGGAGACTTCCTTAGTGCGTAGCTGCTGGCGATTAACGGTGGGATTCTTGGTCACAACGGACTCCGTTCGTTCACTGTCTGCTGCTTTGGGGGTGTGCAACTTCGTTGCTTTGAACCCACGGGGTGAGTATTATTTGTTCAACTGCAACAATTATTTTGTTTCTCGTAATGCATCAAGGCCCCATCTTGTTTAATACTTTCCTTGATGATGTCAGTACTTAACCAAATTATCCAAACTTTATTATTGCGTTATGCTTATTTAAATGTTTTCGTGTTATGGAACTTCAACAATCCAGCATATTTTATGTGCAGATCTTGTGTCTCGGTTCTACGTTTATTTTACTCACTAGCTAAAAGTGAAATTTATATTTATTGTCCTCGCAGTATTTTTTCCCCGAATCGATTTTATAAGCCCGACATCTGTGCTAACCTAACCTAAAACAAGAAGTTCACATAAATAATATTTGAAGACTGAGCTCAAACCCCAACGTAAACACAACATATCATTTTGATTAACGCTGTTTAGGGAAATAATCTCTATTTTTTCTAAAACTTATTTAAACTCCCGTAAATAAGCTCTCAGTGAAAAAGGCAGAGTTTATAAAAGTCGAAGCTCGTGGTGCAGAAGTTGCAAGTGTGCATTTAACGGCGAAACAGCGGATTGTGTATTCGTCGAACAGTTTGCTTGACTGTCAATAAATAGCTTAGTAGTCTCTCATGTTGCCTAAAGTTAGAGTATATCTCCCCCACCTGGCGCTCATGTGGAGTCAAATATCCTGACCCTGTAACTTCATGGTAACATTGGCAACGCAGTCTGCATTAGACTGACAATCGGTTGTTGTTTCAGTGTTCATTAAGAATCCACGCTATATGTTTCGACCCTAGTTGGTCATCTTCAGATGGTTGTTTGTAAGTGTTCGAAACTAATAGTTGTGCTTGGTAATTCGTACGTACATTTTCTATTTTAAATTTTGTATTTCCGTTTCCAGGGTTAGAGGCTGCGTTGGTATAATTTAGTGAACATTTAAAATTCATAGGTTCATGGGCCCTTTGCCTTGTTGCCCGTCTCCGAAGAAATTTCGGCCACCCCTGCGTTGTTAAGTTACGTTTGTGAAATGTCACGTCGCTTATACGCGAAGTCATCATTTGGACAATAAATCTCATGATATTCCACGTTAATGGAGAATTGTAATAATTTCCGTATTCGGGTGAATTACGTAGCAAACTTACACGTCACTTACGATGGTCCACGAGGCTTTTTTCGAGACCAAACAACGATTTTCAGAACTCACGTGAGCAGCGGCCTAGCAACGAGAGTCGCCCCGAGCCAGTGTCACGGATCAGGCAGGAGGAAAAAACACTGTTACACGATGTGTACCTGCTTGTAATTTCGTTTCTGTACCACAGAACGTGATTATTGTGTTAGAATAAATCTAATTACCGCTCGCAGGTCACATATAACCAACGCATGAACCTGCTTTGCAGATGTAAAATGAACGAGAATAACGAGACTTCTGTCCCGTGTTACCAGCTCAGGAATGGTTGACACATGCACGGGATGGCAAGGGATAATGTTAGGTCCGCAACGCTTGGCGTGTTTCAGTTAAAATTTTTGCCAGTAGTTTTTGCAGTGTTTTATGTTAGGTCATCGTCACAAACATGAATCCATAGAACGTTGTATACAGATAGCCTATATTCAGTTGCTTTGCAGTTTAAAACGTATGTCTTCATAAACTCGCCTGTGAAACTGAATTATCGCGAAATTTCTTAATTAGGAAAAAAGGCGAGAAGTGGAGTGTTTTTGCATTATAAGGCGTTAAAATACTTTCTAGTATGAAAGATAAATTTTTGAAATTCATTAACTGCTAACATCAATTACTTATGGTACGCGCGGTGAAGTGTGGGCGTCTTATGTAGTGATTAAAATCAGCCGTTTACTGCGTAGAGGAGGGTGAACACCCTCTACGTGTCAGTTTAACAACACTTGTTCGTATCAAAGAAATTGTTGATATTTTTATTAGAAGCTCCGCCGTGGAGCCAGCCAGCACATAAAATCCGCGATATAAAGATGGCTCAGGTACTTGCTCTGGTTAACGACGCACTTTGTACTTGGGAGTGACCAGTTTTCGTTGCTGATAGCGAGTTATGATGTGTAGCCCTGCGCTTAGCTCTTAAACCCCGAAACTAGGTCACGGTTTAAATATCTGGACGCGACGCTAGCAAATATTTTTTTTACGTTTATGAAGAAATAAAAACAGATGAATTCGGTTCATAATCCTGCGTCGTCCCATCTCATGTCGAAGCATCTAAAGTTCGCGTGGTTCTGATACTTTGGTTTGCAGTCAGTGAACAACGTAGGAAGTTGAAGGCATTTGAACGTCATAGACGGACGGGAACTGCTTTATTAAAGTTACTTTTCACCAAATATTTAGGATCATTGCGTGGCTGTGTATGCAGCACGCACGAAACAGAAGCGAGGTGAATGGACGGAAGAGACCTGAGAGTATTGTATCAATTGATTCGGTTACTTTGGGTTAGTGTGTGGAGTGTATTGGCGTGGCTTAGAGTTTGGCCACAAAACTATGAAATGTGCTTACAGGAAGAAAATCTATCAGCTGTGAATTATGAACAGTTCCTCAATCTGGCGACATTATTCAACAGCTGTACCTTCTGTTATTGATCGAACATAATATTGTGAATCCTCTGAGGTTCGTAGTCGCTTTACGTCGTGTTTAAACCAAGGATCCACAGTTCCTAAACTTCTGTCGTGGATTTGTTAGCGTACACTTTCTCATGATGTGATCTGCACATTACTCTTCATTGCGTACGTTCAACGTGTAAGGCAATACGAAGTAGTTGGTTCGCTTCTGGTTTGTAGGTTCGTAAATATGTATTATTCACACCCGGAGCTGGAATTTGTCACTTTTATTACGCCTTTTAACATGGGCTGTCTCAGAGTCGGTGCCCTTGGTAGAGACTAAAAATAAATCCATTTGGAAATATTCTACTCGTAGTTTTTAAATTGTTTTTGCTGCAATCCGCACTGTTCCCGTGTTCTTGAAGTTAACTTTCGAATCGAATTTTATTTGTTAGCTCACTGACTGACATTGTGATCGTCTCCTTCGCAGTGTCTGTCTTTCCTTGTTCATTCTCTCTTGTTACTACGAAAATAATTCGTCTTGTCTTTATGCATCGTTCAGTTGGTTAGTACGTAATATGGGACCCGAGTACTTATTACTGCCTCCACACCCATTTTATTTCAAACACATTTTAATATTATCCTTCAGTCTACGCTCATTCTTCCGAGTAAAGGATTTACACGTTAAAGCGTCAGCTTGTGTAAATTTTATTTTAAAAAATCTGTTCCTACCTCGATTAAAACTCGACGATTCTCAGTACAAAATAAATTCGTTGATGTTAATGAGAGTGGTGAAAAGGGCTGTGATAAAGTTTACGCTACAAATAAATTGTGGATACCCAATTCCAAAATTTAAGAAGACACGATTAATATTAGTTTCACAGATTTTATTGAAATATCTCAAAACATTAAACAAAAAATCTGTTTTTGGTTGGACACTCCTCATTTCGGAACGGGAGCCTCAAATGGCCTTACGACTGTGCGGTGCTTTGGGGAACCAAACAATTGACTTGCAATGGACATCCCTGAGTCCAAAAACACACCACGATTTGGAATTTTTTTAATTGGAAGTAGCAGTGAACTTGAGATGTGAAGATCCATCAGCAGACATTATCTTCCGGAGGATGAGATTGCTGAGGCGTTTTTTATGAAACATTTTGGTTCAGAAGATAAGCGTAATATTAATCTGGACATGAAAGGGGTGGTAAGGGCATTAGTATTAATCTTATTCACTTCTCATCCTTCAGAAAACTACACCGCTTACTGTAATAGGACGAATGCAACATAAAATGAAATCATACCATCGAGGTTCATACCATGTGCTGACCGCCATTATGTTTTGTGCGGCATACACATATTTTTATAACATCGTATGAACTTTCGTGATAAAAAAATACCCAGCGCATAGTATTTACGCAATTTTAAGTGAGTACTAATTAATAACTGGCATATATATTTACCTGTTGCCTACAGTTGTTAATAAATTGCCTTTCAAATTTCAATAAATCGCGTTCTGCGGCCTGTGAGTTCTTACGACTTTAGGTCTTGAATATTGAAAGCGTTACAGTCGTAATGTTGAAGTTTGAAGGGTGGTTAATGAACGGTTGATTAATCTCGTACACATTTAGGGAGTAATATCGTTTCTTTTCCAGAAAATAACATAATAAGCATTGTATAACGAAGGGAAAGTCAGGAGAGAGCATGTTTGTAATTTCTCCAGCCTCCTGTCACTTTGTCCCTCTTCGGTCAGACTCTGCTGTTTCCTGTTAGTGACCGAGATTCGCACCCACACGAAACAAAAGGCAAGATTACAGTTTTTGTATATTTTAATCTTTACTTCCTTTGACGGCAGACAGCTTCTGCCATAGTTCCCCCCTCTCCAAACTATGTGGCTCGTGTCGCGTAGTGAAAAACGTTTGTCGATTCTTACGAGCAGTCACGAACTCTCTGACATAACTAACTAACTAACTAACCAACCTAACCTAACTTACTAGAACATTAAGGGACCTTAGGCACCTGTTCTAGTGACGTTTGTTGGCATCTCACTTTACCAGATAATGAACTCATTGCTCAGAAAAATAAAATTGATTCAAACCACAAACTTAAATATAGATTTTTTGGGGGCCCGGTTTGTCGTAGCCATTGTAAGTTACTGATAACATAAAGGGGCAACGTGAAAAGGTACCGTAGGCCGCGTGTTCCCCTCCATCATGTATGTAATACATCTCCGAAAGTATAAATACAGATTGGGGTGATTGTTTGCCTAGGGCGCTAGAAGCCCTTACACCGGCCCTGCGTACGTACAATGCTTGCGTTCAGTTTTAAACAAAGTTCCTCGCTAGCATCGAACACAGCTTGTCTCTTTTGATGAAGACGTCCGATTCATATCCAACAGAACTTGTTTTATAAAAGGCGGTACATTTAAAATCGACTTAAAACTATTTAATTAAGGGCGATGAAGGGTTTGTCGGATAGATTGGCCGTCGAACGTTTATCGTCCAAGTTTTAACGTACATTTATGTAATATTATTTAATTCTGTTAGCTATAGTTATCACTTTAATTGGTTTCATGTGAGTAATTAATAAGGATTTGTTAGAGGAGAATTTCTGTGTACACTTGTTTACAGTGGTAATATATTGGTATTTTTGGGCGACTGTCGTGATGTTTCAGTAACGGGTCGCCGTTAAACACCAGGCCTCCCGCGAGTCTCTAAGTAAGGGGACTTATCCGGAGTCTTAAAGTGTTGAGAACACGGAGTTTGTCAGACACGCGGAGACGTAGCCAGGGGATATACGGTTTACGATTGTAGTTACAGTTTAAATGTTTATCCATTTCGAAGGGAAAACGAGAGTGTTATGAAACTTAAGTATCTTTCATTTAAAGCGACACAGTTTTGTTTCAGTCGCACATTTCTGAGCGTCTAAGACAAGGGAGGATCTACTCGTGCTCTGCGCTCTGCCGACGGCTTCTGTTTCGCGTCGAAGGGCAAAGGACGCTGACAGGATGTGACTGAGACCTGTCGCCTAGTGACAGTGACTGACTGAATATTGGCGTCGCACGCTAAGCAAATTCCCGCGATAACAGGTCCCAGATTTGAGTAATTTATGGGAACCTGACGAGAAAAATGTTATCGCTCGTCGTGAGAATCTTGCAGCATTTTCTGGGAATAAATGATTCAGGGAACCGAAGAGGATAGAACATGAACCAACGTAAAATTTCTTTTCGTGAACGGAAACATTTTATCGCCCGAAACTCAGAACAAAAGTTTTCTAGAAAACTAGTCTTCGGCATTTGTGTTTTATCTATTTATCCAACTCCCCGTTGTAAGGAACGGCAACTCAGAACGCAAGGGTAAAGACGAACGGAACTGCGGGGTTAGTGACTTTAGAAGAAATGACGTAGGCACTTGCAGTTGGGAATTGGTTCGGCGTGATTAAACTGAAACTTAGAGACATTACGTCTTCTGAGGTGTCCATTATTGCTGTTAGATCCCAATAAAATTGGAATATGTCGGCAGATGCCAGTAGACTACGCGTCATCTAATTTCATGAGACTCCGTTCAGCAGTTAACGAATTTTTATTTACGAAGAAGACTGACAGACAGAAATGACAAAGCTAAAAATCACACTTTTGTAACTGGACGAGAAACGATGTATACCTATCGATATCCTTCGTTGTTAGGCGACTCCGGTCTTTTGTTTAAATATTTAACTTTTACGTAACCTTCTGCATAAGAACCGTGGAGTGTTATTGGGCCTCGTATAATTCAGTCAGCGGCCTGTCCTCTAGGACAAGGAGGAGACAACACGCAGTACGCACAAAGAACATGAAGTTCTGCATCTTTAAGGACGTGCCCTATCCTCTGTTCCTCTAACCCTGAATTACCAGCGCCACCAACATTAACCCCCTCGCTCTGTCACTTACCTGAATTTGTTAGTTAAATTTTGTAAGTTGTCCATGTGTACGAGGTGCGATCGGAAAGTTTCTAGACTGCGCCTATAAAAACCCGTACACTTATCTCAGGTATTAAATTCATCCATCACCCTCGAAGTAGTTCCCCTGGGAGTGAACACAACGATCCCAGCCCCGCTGCCAAGCCTGGAAGCATCCCTGGAAATCTTTCTTTGTCAGCCTGTCAAGCACCATCTGCGATTCTGCCTGAATCTCTTCTATCGTCTCAAATCTCCTTCCCTTTAGCTGAATTTTCATCTTTGGGAAGAGGAAGAAGTCACACGGAGCTTAGAAAGGAAGTTGGGGTCGGTTCTTGCAAGATCTTTGAGCTCCTGACAAACGAGAAGTCGATTCTGCTTCTGGTCCTCAGACAGGAGCCTTGGCACAAACTTGGCTGCGATGCGTCGCATGTGGAGTTCTTCCTTAGAATCAGCTGACAGGTCCCATAGCCTATCCCAACAATGTCGCACAAGTCGTTGATGGTACGACGTCGATCTTCGTGAATGGCCTGCCGAATCTTCGTAACATTTTCGGGCGTTGTGCTCGAAGATGGTCGTCCAGAACGCTCGTCATCATCGACAGAGGTTCGGCCATTTTTAAAACGTTAATGCCACACAAAAGTTTGTGCACGACCCATTGTGGACTCCCCAAATGCTTGCTTTAGCATTTCATAGGTTTCCGTAGCCGTTTTGGCAAGTCTTTGGCAAAATTTGATGCACACTCTTTGTTCATGAAAATTCGCAATCGCAGGAGGGTCGGTGTAATGCACTACCAAAACGCCCGTAACTAAGAAGCAAATGCTAATTCGATGATGCCGGCTGGCACACTGATTCACTATGAATGTAGGCCGCACCCCCTAAAGGCAGAAGCTCGTACTACATCCGGTTCGCCCGCTATTGACACAGTCTTGAAACTTTCCGATCGCACCTCGTACATGCATACTTAAACAGCGGCAACCTGTATGAACCAGAAATGCGCACCAGAACTTCCTGGCGTAGAGCAACTTCACATTAGATCTTTTGTGTTTCGATTGTGGTCTTCTGCTTTATCACGACGTATGAGAACACGTTACAAACTCCACTGGCCTCTGCTGGACGGTCTTCGTCAGAAATGTGATACCAAAGTCAGGATATCTTGGTATTAATTTGTTTTTTCAGATAAAAAAATACATTGGTGACAAAGATCACCAGGAATACGTTCTTGCTCAGGTACGTCGGTGCTTGTCTTATCCATTATCTATTCGACGTTCTGTTGCTGTCTCGTGTGTCTGAGACGTAAAGGATATTTTAACTAAGATAATTAAGAATAAATTGGCGTTTTTATCTTTCTCGTTAATTAGAATTTCATATCTAAGACGTCAAAAATAGTAGAATTTTTTGAAACCGATGATGGTTTATTCACGTGCAAATTCCTACTTTATTTTCAGCTAAACAGAGGAACATTGTTCTAGAAGCCTACACAGATTACCTGTTTAATTAGTTTAATTAGTGGTTAGCGTGCTCACCACTGGACCCAAGGTTCGCGGGTTCTAACCCGGCCGATGTCGATGGATTTTTACGGGTGATAAATATCCGTAGCACAAACTTCCTTCGGAGGGGAAGTAAAGCCGGCGGTCCCATGTCGAAGATTTACGGCATGTGAAAGAACAACCTCACGAGCATGAACGAGATGTTTCGTAAACAAAATTCAGCGGCCATTTCTCACCCAAGTCTCTCATGATTCTCTACTAGATGGCTCTGGCAGACAAAAACCAGGATTGAGTAGAAATTGTGCAGAGGCAGTGGGCTGGTAACGCACTACTCACAAATGCAGAGTTAAAAAAGACAAACAAACCTCCGAAAAGGAGGCTGCGAAAACCCACGACTAGGTTGAAGAGCCAAGGAACAACAACAACAATTAATTTAATTAGTTACATCCCCATCGATACATATTTTCAAAAAGTCGCAGACTTTCATGAGACCGTGTGTGACTTATTTGTCCGATTAACCTGAAAATGTGAGGTGGGTCGGTAAAGACAGGTTATGAACTGAATTTATGTATTTCATACCAAGAATCCCGTTCATTTTGGTGGTGATTTTAGGGATGAATGCGAACAAAATTCGTCAATATTGTAATATGAAAATCATAGGCGAGAACGAAGGGACACAGCAAGAACCAAGGACTAACGATGCCAGGGACACGCGAGATGATGACGCGATCATCAGATCTCATCATTGTAACCGGAAGAATTAATTAGGTTAGTCCGTAATCCATTTTGCTGGCTTGCTCCGGTCTACTTTTGCTATCACTTGTTTCGCGATGTGTAATCAAAACTTCTTGCACGTTTCGTGTTTCAGTCGTGCGTGTTGCATAGGTCTAAAGCCACTTAAGTGCAAGGTTCATGATTAAGTCTCTTTCGAATTAAATCACGCAAAATGACGCTGTTTGATAAAGTGGGCTTTATGCACTCTTGTTGCCAGTATTATTCGAACTAGACAGCGTTTCGTGTCCGTCCATCTGAAACTTCCAATCGTATATGTATACGGACGTACCTCCCCATTACTGATTCATTTTATGCACTTTATGTGGACATGATGGCTATAAGCTGTCGTCCTTTCGGTATCACTTGCGAATAACCCTCCTGTCTCATGAAACTTCCGATAAGAAAATCCTTCCAGCGGGGGCAGAATCGGCTCATATGTGTCATTAAGTCTAAAGTTTTCGAGGGCGTGTCTAGAAGGATCCAGTTCTTTTCCGTTCAGAGTATCACATTTTCTCAGTCTCTGTTATAATTCCTTATCATCCCCGAGGTTTACAAATTACTGTAACCCTAACCCCCGCGCTTTCTTGCAACCCAATTGGCAGCGAGGGAATGTGTGTTGCATAACCGCCAGGGTGCGCACTTGTGTCAGTTTCTATCTGGGATTTGGTGCAGAATTTTTATACAAGTTCTCTCTTCTTCTTTGTATTTGTTTCATGACACGAGTTACAGAAAGCTGTTGGCTCCTCTCTGTAAAAGAGTTCTGCGAAAGTCAGGCTCCTAACTCTCACATCAAGTGCCTCGTGTTTCTTGACAATCGCTGCCACCTTCGGATGTCCATTGTCACTTCACTCGCTCAGAGCCACGTGCGTTGGAACAAAATACATATTTCGCGTCGACATATCGATTATTTGAAAAGTATCGGCAGGAATTGTGGCAGCTGTAATTAAGGGCCACACCATGAAGTGGAGTAATTGTTATTAGGACATCGACGGGAAACTGAATAATTTGAGGGCAGAGAATACAGAAAATTTAATTCATAAAACTTCAGTAAGGGATTGTTTTAATAGGAAAAGTGCACAGGACATAAGCAGTAAAGAAAGTAAATAATATAATATAATGCAGGGGTTCTCACCCTTCTTCTCTGGCGTACCACTAATTCTAATTTAACACATTGAATGTACCACTAAACAAATGTGTTCAGGGAAAACTGTTATTTATGTTAATAATAACTTTTGATTTTCTTACATAGTTCGCGTACCACCAGTGATACGCGCACCACAGGTTGAGAAACGATATAATGTGTTCATATCACTTGCTAAATGTTTAAGAATTCTTTCGGGGAAAATTTCAAATAAATTTAATTGTTCAGTCGTATAAGAATGGAGTAGTTATTCGACGTTTCGAGAACTTTCTATACCTCCATTATTAGAGTAAAGGAGCCAGGGACAGCCTCAGACATTTCAGATATCCACTCCCCGCGTAAACCTGAGTTCAGAAACTGTTAATATTCTCTAAGAAGAATAACATTTAAATATGTGAACATTTCACCGAAGTGTTATTGATACTTTAATACTATTAGTTGTTTTAATTTCTTAAGATGTTAATTAAAATATACACATTACTAAGGGTAAAAGGTGGCTCCGGAGGTTTAAAATGTAACAGCAAATATGAAATGTAGTCGAAACATGTAGCATGGATTTTAATGGAGATAGATGGCACCAGTGTGACAGTAAGTCTATTGCCAGTCTAAACGTGGAACGGTGAAAATGTAACCAGGAGAGCAGCGAATAGTTTCGGAAATTAACTCTGAGAATTTATGAGATTTGATAACCGTTGTAAGATAATGCTTCGAAATTGTGCCTACACTAAGCGTCGTTACTTCGAAGTCGTGAGGTTACGTAACTGTGGGACAGCTAAAGTAACAAGCGAAACCAGAAAAAGTGTGAAGGCAATGGACAAGAGAGTACAGATCAATAGTTAAGAACACCTGTGCAAAGATTATCAGACTGTGTTCAGTGATTGTTAATGCAGGAAGTAATATCCGCGTGAAATAGATCTATCTTTGGTTAGGAACCACGTTTTAGTAACTAATTACGTCACGATATAAACCTCTAGAATCTTCTTATTGTATTAAGATCGCCATACGTTGGAGGTGGAGGCTGTAATCTTTATTCCAACTGGAAAATTCTTAAGGTCGTGATGTTAGTCGCTATTTGAAGAACGTTGCGCCATCATTACTTCTAATGACCTGCCCTTCTTATGCGCCAAAAATTGGTCAGAGGACACACACCTCAAAGACTTTTTTCTCGTTCGTTACTCAGAACACGATGTGTTTGCTAACACGTTGTTTCCAGAAACGCAGGGGAGCTGTGAATCTACGTGCTCTCTGCAGCGAGAGGAGACGTGCAGTTGGGACACAAGAACGTAGTTGAAAGCAAAAACAAACAAACATGAACCATGGTTGCAAATTTAAATCACTCGGAGCTTTCTGGAACACTTCGAGAGCTTCGCTTGATGTTGAAGCCTGTCACTAGAAATTGGAACAGCACACAGAAAAAGATGGTAATCCAAAGCTGTAGTAAGCAACTTGCTCCGTCTTAATTTCTAAGCACGTGGGATAAATGCAGTCCAAAACTGAAAACGTCTTATAAAATCATGTCGACGGTGTACGTACTCAGATAGACCACAGCCATCGCATGCTGTGTTCTGGGCATCACGCAGCGGAAATAGGAAAACATTTCTCAGAAGGTTGAAGAACGTTCTTTGTGCGTCTTCATGGTAGATGCAGGTGGGTTTGTTATTTACGACAGATACTCGCTAGATATAAAACCCGAGAGTGCAACTGACCGTCAATTTGTTTTATTTCCTTGTCCGGATATAACTTTGTCGCCCCCAGGTAACCGCCGGTAACCGGTTAGGTACGTGACCTAGTGTCTTTATATTTGAACGACCGAAGTATACTTCCTTGGCATTTTCAGTTTCAAAATGGAGTCTGATTTCTGTTCTGCGCAAACAGAATTTGGCAATATTTGTCGTCCCATGTGATATGAGAAATATCGAAATCAAACCGAAGCCAAGACTCTGGTTGATGGAAACTTGCAAGCAGTTCGCGTAGGCCCTTGAAGAATTGAGCCCACTTCCGTATCTGACGTCAATACCAAGCCGTTCCACTCTGAGAAGTCACGTGACAGTTTTTGTTTCGTAGGCCTATCAGGAAGCAGTCTACAGAACTCGCACCACTGCACGAATATTTACGTTTGCACCCTTCTGAGTCAAAGAGTGCTATATATTTATTTTTCACGTTCGTTTGCAAGTATTTCTAGTTCCTTTGTGTACGTGGCTCAGTCAAACCTCTTAAGATGATTACAGGACACAGGGCGAAAAATATCGTGTCTATCTTTGATGTTCCATCAAAACATTTAGAAATTCGGGCTTCCTCTGCCATCTTTAAAAGTACGCTTTGGCGACCACAAAGGACTATTAACGTAACCTAACCTGACCTAACGTAATAAAATTCAACGAAGTTCACCTCTTAATAGTCTCAATAGGGTAATAGGTTTAAAGCATTAGTATTTTGATTAGAATATTAGACCACCTAAATCGAATTGTAATTTGTATTTCCATATGCAACCACTTCACATTTAATTATTTATCTCGTAAAATTCTTTATAGCCAATTAGTTCGACTTCAGTACGTGTTCATCAACGCGATACATTACGTTAAATTTGCACTTGATTATGCGAATTACAGATGATTTGTATTGACTGTAATTTAGCGTACAATATATACACAATGTATCGTTTTCATGAACACGTGCTCAAAATGACCAAATTGCCGAGAGGCGTAAGCACGCTAAACAAGTCGTGTTAGATGGAAATATAAATTATAATCTGAATTAAAGCTAGTCCGATATTTCAATGACTATAATGTTGGTTTAAAATTGTTTTTGTGTTGTTACGTGAATTTAATTTCAACTCGACCCATTTTCTATGCGTTTTCATGGATCCAAAGTAGACGACGATCACTTGATTTCACTTCCTTCCCAACCTACAATTCACTGATCATTTGGCGTCATATTGCGTGATTCAGACAGCTGAAGGCGCTGTTAAAACCGAATCATCGGTACGTCCACGTGATGACTTACAGCCTCAGTGTCTGTCCACTGAACTTCGTTCTGTTGTTGCAGCAACCTGTAGCGGACCGCCGCGGGTTTTCCGGTGGTCACTCGGGCCCCGGGTGGTCCGCGTGGTCCGATTGGAGTACGTGTTCCCGCACCTGCGACGGTGGCGCCTCATATCAACTCCGACGATGTAACTCACCCACAGGATGCACGGGCGAAGCAGTGCGCTACAAGATATGCAACATACAGGTAAACGTTTCAATCCCTTCTACTTTGGGCCGCCTAATGTCCGGGTTTTTGGATGAAATGTACAGTGTCCGGTCGCTTTATTCGACCCGGACGCAAAATGTCATGGGGTGGTCTTGGGGGTGTTCTGGAGAACTGCTGGAAAAGTCCTGGAAACGTCCTGGAGAAAATTTGGATAATTCCTAGAGTAGTGCCGGAGAAGTCCTGGAGAGTTTATTTGGATGTTCTTTAGTCAGGGAAAAATGCTTCAGAAATCCTGGAGAATTGCTGGAGAAGTCCTTGAATGTTATATTGAAGTCCTCAAGGGTTGGTGGGTCTGATCCTGACTTGTCGGTTATTTTGGATTCCTTTTCATTTGATTGGGATAAGTTACATTAGCCTAGTTTGCGTTTTGTGTCAGGTTGGATTAGGTTGTATTAATTTAGGTTAGGTTTAGTTATGTTATGTAAGGCAAGGTTAGGTTGTTTAGGTTAGGTTAGGTTAGTTTAGGTTAGGTTAGGTTAGGTTAGGTTAGGTTAGGTTTAGTTTAGTTTAGTTATGTTATGTAAGGCAAGGTTAGGTTGTTTAGGTTGCGTTAGATAAGGTTGCGTTCATTTACGTTGGGTTAGCTTGTTCTGGAGAATATCTAGCGTGTTCATATGTTGGTCGTGGGATGTTCTGCAGAAGTCCTGGAGAAAATCTGGATAATTCCTAGAGTAGTGCCTTAGAAATCCTGGAGATGTGGAGGAGTCCTGGAATGTTTTGTAGAAGTCCTCAAGCGGTGGTGGGTCTGATCCTGACTTGTCGATTATTTGGGTTCCTAAGTTTGATTGGGACAAGTTACATTGGACTAGGTTGCGTTTTTGTTTGAGTTGGTTTAGGTTAGGTTAGATCAGATCAGATCAGATCAGATCACCTGCGTGTAGACGCTTGAAAGTTTAATACTTAAATGGATCTCAAATAAAGGGGAAGCGAAGATGTTTACTGGATGTGATAAAACCTCTGTTGTAGTGGATTCATTTGGCTGTTGTAAACATGACGAACTTTCCCTTCTTCATAATATCCAGATATTCTCAATCGGCCTAAAGACCAATGTTTTTAAGGAAGCCCACGACCGCGAGGTTTGTTTTAAATTGTGTTGGTCATTGAGTGCATTCGTATTTGAAGTAGCAAAGGCGAAGCATGTACAGAGAAAAGGTTTTTTTTCTATGACTCGTGAAATGCCATTATTTGCCTTGAAATGTACTCACATTGTCACATAGAGTTCAAATGAAAACTAATTAATTTATTCGTGGAGTTTCGTGGCGTTCGCAAGTGTGCGTGAAGGTACCGGGCGAGAGACAAATGACCGCGGTTCCATGACAACAGTCGCGCCGCGACCGCAGCGCAGCCGCAAACAAATGACTGCAGCCGAGCGGCAGTGATTCAGCCGCTCCGGGTAACCGCGCTCCTCATCAGAACGCGCGTCTGATCTGCATAACCTCACTTTCGCAAACTTTGGCCGGTGATTCTTTCGATTTCGCGAAAGTAGACCTCGGAGGCAATGCCGTGTTTTGCTGTTTCTAGGCGAATTTTAAGCAATAATGCAAGAAAGCCTATCACAAGCAAGCAAATAATTTATCCTGTTAGTACATGTAGATTAAACTAAGTACGTGAACGACTCGTGTAACTCGCAATATCTTTCGCTGTGCGAGATTTCAGATCGTGGTTTTCTTGGCTGCCATTAGCAGCATTTTGTAAGGCCCTTGTTTTTCCATCTTCAGAACAGAATATTCGTCGGAAACGATAGTAACAATACCACATGATATAACAACACAGAAGCCCACAACCTGAATCATTTGAATACACTTAATGTTAATTTATCTGAGAATAACAAAATTAATAATGTTAACGATAATAATCTAAGACTGGGGATGTATTCCTTGTGTTTTTGTACACTTTAGTGGCATTTATTGTTTTATTCCATACAGAGTTCTCTTTTCAACACAAGGCAGTTCTTTCTGGAAGTCAGCTGAAGTACGGCGGACGAATATCTGATTAAAAATTCCAAGAAATTTTGCAAATAATTAGTAATGAAACTCGATTCAGAGATTAGCTGTGAATCGGATCGTGTCAAGGCGACGCACGTTTCGAATTTACAGATTGGGTTTTATTTCAGTTAATACTCACCTTAGGGAAGAAGGTTTTTCAAAATATTGTGTATATTTATTAATCACATGTATAATGTACCAAAAATGCTCTTGAGAAAATGTATAACTAATCAGTCCACGTTCATGCAATGTAACATTTACATGGGCCCAGTCTACTATAAAAATTTGTGATTTCGTCGTCGTCAACCAATTTGTCGTCAAAAAATGACGTCATCAACAATGTCAACAGATATTTGTTTACACGGCATTGTTGTGGAACACAACAATGCCGAGTAAACAAATAACGCTTCACAACAAAGAAATTAAAAAATATCAAGCCAGTCGTATTATCACTGCTCCAGAAGGAGCACTTAGCATTCTTGAATATTGACTGACAGTTGGCCTAAAACATCAGAAAAGTGAAAGAAGACGTTATCAAGTATTTGAAGTACCAACTCCAACAACTTCAACAAGGTAAACTGATACTCATTCGATATATTACGATTACGAAAACTATTATGAAAACTGACTTTATGATCGATTTTAAGACGAAGATTTGCAGGGGTGGGGCTGGACGTAAAAAGTTGACTGAACCAGAACTGTTGACCTCTGAACAGCGACGTAAAGAACTACAACATCAGACATATTTAAGAAATAAAGAAAAGCGAAAGAAGACTTACATCGATAAACGAGACCATATTAACGACACATTTAGAGAAACAGACGAAGATTTGCAAGGGTGGGATTGAGCGTAGAAAGTTGACTGACCAAGAACAGTTGGCCTCTGAACAGCGACGTAAAGAACTAAAATATGAGATTACTGGAAGCGCTCCGGAAGGATTAGCCATCGTTGTCGTCAAAAAATGACGTCATCAACAATATCACCTTATATTTGTTTATACACGGGGGTTAGTTTAGCGTCTTACTCAAGATTTTAAAACGCAACCAACCCCCTTCGGTGTTTTGGTCAAGTGTTTAAACCCCCCCATTCGGGGGGGTTAGTTTAGTTTCTTACTCAGGGGTTAAAACACTTGAATGAGACACTAAACTAACTCCCCTTCGGAACTAACCAAGGTTGGTTGCGTTTTACAAACTTGACCACCCCCCCCCCCAGGAGCTCCGAAAGGAGCGCCCTGCTCTAGTACAACGAAAAAATGTGCAGAGTCACTAATAAGTTTAATCGAAATCTGTTACATAGTTTCGTAGTTATAACACGTGGACCTGCGGACAGCGCCATTCATAATGCAGTCAAACTGGACGCAGTGCGCAGAACGCACGAAAAAATGCGTCAGTAGATTTTGTTTATAAACTCTGTTACTAGGCGCTGCATTCGACATAGCTTTTCAGCAGTTCAGTTTCTAAAATCGATAATTGTATCCCTAAACTCATTCTGGCAAGTTAATTAGGAACGAGATGCCAGGTGGTGTTCGACATTGAACACTCTTTGCACTCGTTGAAAAGACGACAGACGAACTGGAGCGAGCAGGTCACAAAATGACACGACCTTCGTGGGATGTTGTGTAATCAGAGCGACACGTGTGTTTATTAACCGTGTCAGATTTTATTGAATTGCAACCATCAATAAATACTTTAATATGGATTGGTGAATTGGTTAGTAAATTTGGGTAAATTCAATTGCACATGCTTTATAATAAACGTTTTAACATTTTTATTTTTCCTAGTCATTTGCTGAATCTCTTGGTACGTTAATACATATTAAAGTATTATTAATTGTCCGTCATCGTAACAAATAATATATTTGAACATAAAAAAGTCAAGAGAAGAATGAATCAAACAAGTATCTACTTCTAGGAGTATCCGAGGTTGTGATACGGGCGGTAAGCACCTGACAGAAACTTTAAAAAAAAAATTACAAATTCCCTGAAGAGCTGACATATTTTCTTGTTCTATCAATAAAAATCTTTTCGTATTTTCACTATCAACATAATAATCTAATCCCGGAAAACTCTGTCACTATAAAGTAAACGAGGTGCTGATCATGAAGTCTGCAAGCCTGTAAGCCTGTGACCTCTCTTTTACGCCGTCGAAAGACCTTTCGGCATTATTTAAATCCGTATTCAGTATATCACCAAAATAAAGGCGCCTTACCTAAATTAAGCGATCTTTTCACTTCACAAGACATGCTTCAGAGTTGTTCCACATTGTCCTCTATTATTATTTAGTGTTCTGTCTGACGACAGGTCCATATGAACAGGATCCTTCCATCCTTTTCTCGGACTGGGACCTGTTCATATACGTTCTTGGCAGATGATCCAGAAGTGGTTTTCCATTGCCTTCTTCTGTGTGTGAATGGAGTAATTGTTGGGATGCCACGGAGAAACCGGGGAAGCCCCCGGAGGAAAACTCCGTGATGCCTAGACCACGGCCTTGCCCAACACAAGTTATAAATTTGAGCACCACCGGGAATTGAACCCGGGACCCCAGGCTTACAAGGCTAGTGTTCTGACCGCTAGACCACCGTGGCGGTATATTGTCCTCTACGTAACTAAATTGAATTTGGATTTGAAATTTTTACAGCGGCTAGTCCGAAGTTGGCTGTCTACCAGACTACGCGACGCAACAACCCAGAAGACAGCCATCTTCAAATTTAAATTGGTTTATAAGACTACAAGTGTTCCATTTTGAAAAATTTCGTTCTTACAGAATAAACAGTCTTCATGAAAAACTGGGCTAATTTACTGACAATGGATTCCGTATTGAATTAATTGATTTCGCGTTGTTACATACTTAACTATGCACATAATATACCATGGATTATAGTCCGAAGTCCTCCGATTCATAGAAAATTATCATTAGGTTGACTAATGGCCACGCAGTTTTACTTGTATTACGCTACCCAATTTAAATGTGGAGGGGGCATCTATTCACTTCCTCCTAACGACGAAATTGGTTGTGGGCTTGGTGGTTGCTTTAATTACGAACATCGTATTGAAAATCGAACTGGGCTAGCTGAACTACCATTGGCTAAAGCTCTCATAGGCCCAGTGAGAATTTTTAAAGTCTTCAGTTTGTTAGTTTGTTTGGAAGAAGCGAATTAATTGCATTTTAATGGGCCAGGCCTCTCGCGTGATCCGAGCCGAGTAGTGATTGGATATTGTTTGTATCATTCGTTTTACTGAGCCAACCTTAATTGGGCCTTTCTTGTCATGCCCAAAATGATCAGCCGTACCTGGGGATTTGACGAGGCTCGTAGCTAAAAAGCGTCGTTAGGAGACAATTAATCTGTGTGTACTGGCATTCTGTCTGATGAAGAAATAATTGCTGTAACTCCAAACCACTTTTATTGAACTTCCGTTCATTGATCGTATAAGTAACAAAAATTCGTTTTGCTTGTGTGTGAGTGGTTGGTATCCGCGGAGGATTCGTACAAGAAATTACAACCACTGATCACAAATTTAAGAGCAGAAAATGCTCTTTAATTATTACAAAATGTAGCGCTCCTCGCCGACCTTTCGTTCTAATAACTCTAAATATGTTCGTGAAAATAGTTGAGTTATAAAGTATTTCGGGTGCTTTATCTAATTCCATCTTCAGATTTTGACTTTTTGTTCTTTACATAATAACAACCAACGATGTGGAACTTGATTGGTGACCTGTTCCCTCGTTCTGTTGAATGTCGCCTATTTAAATTTCCATGTTATTCTGTTCTCTTCTTTGTGGGTTAATTCTATCCGATGCTTCTCATTTCAAGCGCGTTCTGATGTTTGGGGCTTAGAAGTTCGTGGTTCGTTATTCTGGTGTGACATGTCTCTGATCAGTGGAGTTTGGTTTCTGGCTGATGCTGAGAATTTGTTAATGATTGCTGTTCGTTCCCTGCGCCTTCTTCTGTCTGTCTCTTCCTTTGTGCTCTACTGGAGATGCTAGAGATATTCAGCTGTTTACAACTAGTGTCTCTTCGATTGGGACCAGGATATCGATACTCAGTGCCTAATTTGTGTTGGGATAGATTATGTTAGGTCAGGTTGGGTTAGTTTAGGTTTGGTTAGTTTAGGACAGGTCAGATCAGTAAGGGAAGGTCGTATAGTCCCAGATACCTAAAGCTTTCGGGGCGGGGGGAGGAATGTGTAATGTGAAGTTAAAACATCTTATTAATTTTCACAAATTTTAATTTTTTCTTCCTGAAACATGTATTTTGAATAAAACAAAGTGTCAAAAAAGTAAAGAAAAATGTGTTTAAAAAATTGTTTACGTTTTCGACATTACAAAAATTGGCGTCAACTTTCGGACACTGCTTTACTTATAATGTTTTTCTTAGTTTTGATAGAAACTTTCAGTTCTTAAGAATCTTAACGTCTTTTGCAGGAATCACATTTGTAATATGACATATTTCCCTTTGTGTCGGCTCAGTTTTCATGCGCCCAACCACCACAAGAAAGACATTTATCCAGTCCTAGTCAAAAATTTCTGACCAAACGATGCACGCTGTTGTAGGTCTTCTATTTGCCTGAGTAGTTCTTCCTCCAACTCATCATTGAAATTTCTCCGAAACCAACCAATGTCGGGTGTCATTTTCACTATTCTCCCTTCTTGCAATGTTGTTAGTCTATCTCCAAGAGAAATTATGGGGACTGAAAAAGTATCTACTGCTACCCTTACCGACGTCTCCTTATTCCTAACCTTATCTATAGCAAATTTCATTTAATCTTCTGTCCATTGTCTTTTTTTCCCATTGGGCTCGCCGTTCTTCATTCTAATAGCAAATCTAATTTTAATCCCTGAAACAAAATAAAGGAACACCAAAACCAGTTATCTCTCCAATAGTAAATACAATATAAACATAAGCAAACTAAATTGTATTTATTCTTAAATAATATTTTCGAGAATTGTTTGTCCGGTACTGCCAGAAACCACCTGTTTGATATTAGACGACAGACATGTATATCCAGTACCTCCTGCTGGAACAAAATCATTCTACACATGCAGTCTGTAGTTGGTACAACAAAATTAAAATAATTGAGTAATTATTTCACTTACCAGAATTAGTTGATACGGCCTTCCAAAAATAAACAATGTAGCTCAAAATTTGTACAAATTGAAAGATTCACTGTCAGCGGCTGACCGGCTCAACGGATTTACTCCAACTAAGGACCAACTAGCGACGTTTCGGAAAAGTAAGCACTGTAAGATAATGGACCTTCCCCTACTTTAGTAAGGTACTAATCGTTCACGTACCTGATCGATTTGACGAGCCTGAAGTGCATACAGCAGAGCCCTTCGTCCAGGAACCGAGACTTAGCGAAGTTGAAAATGCAATTGGGAAATTAAAATGTTATAAACCTCCAGGCGTCGACTCAATTCCGACGAAACTGGTCCATGCAGGTGGTAGCACACTGCACTCAGAGACACACAAGCTTCTGGTCCCGATTTGGAACCAGGAAGTAATACCACAACAGCGGGAAGATTCGGTTGTTGAACTTCCGAGGTAGGATGGGCTTTAGGGCGATAGGAATCGATGGAGCGAACTGGATTCAGCTGGCTCAGGATAGAGTGCGGCGGCGGGCTTTTGTAAACACAGCGATGAACCGTCGAGTTCCACAAAGAAAGTGGGCAATTCTTTGACGAGCAGAGTGTACAATCGACTTTTGAAAGAATTTCCTGCTGCAAATAGTGAGTGGGCGAGTGATGCGAACCATGGTACTGGGAGCAAAATAATTGTACCATTGCACTTTCTTTAACTATGAAGGAGTTGCGAGTTCTGTTTCCTGTAATGGGTTGAAGCTACGTGAGTCAGCTACGGCGTCCTCTCCAGGGCTCTGTTAGCTCCTGGAAGTTAATTTTTACGGAGCAGTGCCCCAGAGAACCTAACCTTGTCCCGCATGGCGTCATTATCTCTTCACACGCATGCGCAACCCAGAAGCAAACAGATAGACTATTTCTCCCTGATGAGGATCGTCTAGACTGTCCGCGGTACAGGGGAGTAGAAGTTGCCGCATGAACAAGGCGATACCGGCTATGTTAATCCTTAGTTAAAGACACACAAAAACCTTTGTGAGGAAGGCTCTTTGTTTCTTAGGCGTTATCAAATATAAATTACCTGGAACGCGATTCTGGTTAGAACAAATGAATACCGCTAAATAATTTCAGGTTCTGAAAACGTATTTCTGTGTTTTAGACGTTCTGGCGAGCGTGCAATTTAGTGGCCCATTTGTACTCGTTAAAATTCGTGTTTCTTTATAGATTTATCAGATTTGATGTCGTCGAAATTTGGCTCTGCAGAATGTGCGTGTCTGTTCCCCGCAAATTTGCACCCTCTGCGTTCTAACTGTTCCTTGTCACCATCAGATCGGAATCCAGTTGAGCCCGTTGATTTGCTTCATGTAATCATTTCTTCGGAGGTTTCCCTTGAAACAGATGAATCATTTTGTTTATTGTACAGGAAGCACCACCTGTCCGTAAAATCAGGCCTAATTACGCGTTGCAGTTGATACGGTGCTACTTCAGAAACAAAAGTTTTTCGATTATACAGCTGCTCCCGCGAGCATGTTGCCATCTTTGATTGTACGATTTTAAAGTCTAGGCCTATAACTCGAGGTGGCCTCTACTATTCACACCAAGTTTTACGAAAATACGTCATTTGATTTGTTAGTTACGTAAGCAAACTGGAACGATGCTTCTTGAGTGGCTGAACGACTGTTAGCTTTTCAGGAAGGATTCGGCTCCACTGAGTATATAACTAAGTGTAACCAAACCAAACACCTGATTACACTGTGCAACGCACATTAAACCAACTTTCTGGCTGTTTTGAATGTCACGAATGTTAATTGGTTGCTTCAGTTGGGCCGCCTTCGCTGTAGACTGCCCCATATCCCCATAGATGGTTCTGTAAAACCGTGAAGTCCATGGGACGGCGATGAAGTCTGTGACCCGTTGGGCTCTTCGCCGTTTCGTCTTTGTCTCTGTTCAGTGGCTGCAGTAGAACCGGTTCTAGAACTGATTTAACGTTCAGTAACTCCGTATTTTATCAACAGAGTGTATTTATTTGTCCCACGTGACTTTCATAAATAACAGCGGTCATTTCCCTAAACACCATTAACAATCTGTCGTACTAATGAAAACTCAGTGTTTTATTTCAGGTAGGTACTGACTTTGTAGATGTAATTTAAAATAACTTCAGGGTTGAAAGCGTTAACCGTTCGTTTCATTCCGTTATGGTTTCCAGCACATAAACGTCGTCGATAAACTTCCATTTTACATCTTCTGAATATGGAACACGCGTTCGGCATTCGCATGACGATGAAACCTTCTCATTAATTCCTCCCTGTGTCTCGGACCGAGTTTGCTCACGTTCAGTGACAGGCTGTACTAGTGATTTCGTTTCTCGTTGAAGATTTTTGTCACGTACGGGGGCTTCAGTCTCATGAAGATGGTAACTTTTACTTCCTTGACCGAAATGTGTTAGGTAAATGCACAAATAATACCACAGTAAACCTGAGGTCTTAACGCTCCAGTAGACGAATAGAGTAACCAGTTGATGCGGCTGATAGCCCGAAAGGATTTTATTGTACACAGTCGCCATGAAAGCTGAAGAACATGCATATATTATATTACATTTACAGATTGAGATTAAAGACATACTTAGGTCATATTTGGAACCTTGAATTTATTCCCAAAAGTATAATTCCATCATTGCAGGCTGTATTCATCAACTGACCTTCCAAAAAGTCTACAGCTCATGTGGTTAGTTGCCGAGTTCTCAATGTGGGAGCCCGGGTTGAAACTCAAGACAGTCCATGTAGGATTTATGGTGGGCAAAATGACACAGAACACTTTTCTCAGAGATATTTCGTTCACTCAGACACTAGATTAATAGTGTCCGTTACTTCGCATTATTTGTGGGCTGTAAGATCAGGTTTCTATGGGACGCATTTCCAGACAGGCAGTTGCTTCCCTTCACGATAATAACAGTAATGCAGAACGTTGCAGTATTAGAATAAAAACGATACAGAATTAATATCAATAATTTAAAATATGGGATGGTCTGTGGATTGTATAAAATCAATTGCCGTGTGAAATGTGGTTCTGATGTTTCTCCCTTATAATGCTAAAAGTAAACTTGGGACCAGCTTTACATGGAGCATTAAACATTTATTATTATGGGGTGGTCATTTATTATTTCTTATTGTAATATATGTTTAGTGTTTGCTTGTATACTGTTGTTCTGCTGGCCCAGTGTGTGTTGTGATCATCAGCCGTGTACCGATGTTCTAGTTCTGTGTTGACTACAGTGGTATTCTGTGATAATGGGTCAGTTCCTGGTTTCCTGACTCGTGTTCTACCTTAATCCTATAAAATTTTTGCAGTAATCATTTGACAGTGCCCATAACAGAAATATTAACCAGCCATGTGGAGGGTCACACCAGTGCACTGATAAATGTAATTCTGCAAACCCTCCCTCACTGGGAGAGCTCGCAGTTCGAAAGCAGCCAGGAAGAAGTTGAGCAGTTTACCCAAAGTCTTATTAAGTGTTGTCAAAAACTACAGTGAACTAAGGGAGTGAATGAAAGACCAGGGAACAGCTGTGTTGCCACGTATATTTTGTTAGATTCTTGTTTTCCATTTTCTTTCTTGAAAGTCAGTTGTGATTGGTGTTTAGTATCTGGGGAGTGTTCGCACTGAAGCAATTGAAACTGAACCAAATCAGGTCTCACATTGAGAAATATGTAAACATTATTCCAGTCTCTTCCATACTGTGTCTGATGTCCTTCCAAGGACATCTTGGTTGTGTCAGAGGCCTCTCATTTGTTTCAGTTCCAATTATCTTAAAAATGTCTGTGTCTTTTCATTAGTTTTATTCTGTTGAAACCATCAGTTCTTAATATTTTTCATTATCCGTTAATTTCAACCGCCTGTGTAACCACTTACAGTAATGCCGACAAACACAGTTGCAGTACTTATGGTTTCAACAGTCTCAGATCATACTTTTGTTCTCGTCTTAGTATCGGTTACTGAATTTAGTGACTCAAAACACAAGGTTTGTGCCGTCATGCACCATGCGCTGGAATGACAGAGAAGAAAGGACTGTTTATTTCTCAGTGCTCTGAGTTTTTACCCAGCAATGATATTTTGTGTGATGTCTGCTTAATTTTTTGGTTTGCCCCATTCAGTGCTATGGCTTATTTTCAACAATATCAGCAGCTCGGACTACTGTTAGTTTCAAGGTTTTCATGAAGAGTAGAATGTAAAAAATACACGGGCAGTTTTTGTGTATGCTGTTTAGGAAAGGCAGCCTTAAACTTATATCTGTAAAATTTCTCACTTATGTAGTAGCAGTAATTTTGTAGAAAAGTTTCTGTACTTCTCTTCTGCAGAATTTTCTGTGTCAGGTTTTGCCTTCTTCATTTCCCTGGTTTTTGTTAAAAAATTGAGAAGTGTGTCATGTTCATTTTGCACATGACTTTGAATTTTTCTTATTTTGTGAATAAAATCTATACCCAGACCTGTCTGTAATGTATGAACCTAAATGTAAGAATTTGTGAACACAGAAAGAAAGGGTTTGAGCAGAAAGACCTGTTACTATCATGAATGTACCTGATGACAAAATGAAAATCAGAAGTTTCATCCAATATTAGGCGGTTCCTGAATTTGTCTTGAAATGTCAACTAGCAACACTTCATGAAGGGCTTTTAACAAATTATTTTCAATGGCCAGAGATGTGCCTTAGCAAAAGGTCATTCAGCAGAGGTTCATAATGTTCTAGCGGTTTAGAAATATTCTTTACAATTACTTCTGTCAAGGGGCAACTCAGATAATTCATGACCTCCAAATGGTAGTTCTTGATCTGGCAGCAGACAAGTCATGTCACCCATTTCAATATTTCTTAATTTTGATAAACTCCTTTATTATATTCTGAACTACTAAATGTAAGTTGGATCTCCAGAAGCTCATAATTTCTTTGGAGACTTAAATAAAGAATGACCAGTGTGTACCGTACATGTTTGGCGTAAGATTCATGTTTTTCTTTTCGTGCAGCATGTAAGTCATAATTTTGAAATCCAAAACATTCAAACATTTTTGGAAGATCAATTATGGCCAGCAAATCAGTTTCTCTCAGATTGTTACAAGCCGTTAACCATGGGTAAAAATGATATTGCAAAACAAAAGTTCCCAGTGTACATTTTGTTTTTCTTATATTCACTCTCAGGGTTTTATATAGGTTGGTAATGTCTCCCATGTTTTAATGTTTTTAGTTTCTCCATGAATTTTCTTCTTGACAATAGTTTTTCTAAAAAACATTGAATAACATTTTTATCTAGTTTCCAGAATCTTCAAATGGCCTTCCACCGTCACTGCAGTTGTGTTTATGAAAATTGCAGTTTGTGGGTGATTTTGGTACAATTCACTTCTTCTTCAGTTCATGTTGAGGTCAACCATTTTCTTATTTAAAAGAATGGTAAAGACCTTTCTTTTTCTTATACGTTTCTTATATTCACAATTTTTTAATATTTTTATTTGCATTTTTCTCGTGCAAGTGTTTTGTAGCCACGTCAGCATCAATTAGATATTCACCTTTTATAGCTTAAAGTCGCCTAAATAATATTTGAACATTCAGTGGTAAACCAAAGAAGACAACTCAGCCATTACAAGGGTTAATGTTTCTGAAGTAAATAATCGCTGTTTACACTGCAGAACTTTGAATTGTTTATTTTTAAAACAGATTGTGTTTGTAGGTGTCACTAGGTCTGTTCCGTTTATGTGTTAGAGAGTTGCGTAATGATACTTCAATTAACAAAGTTAACGTGCTTTGTGTGTGTTACCTACTCAGCTATGAGTATATGTTCTTCAATACTGGGAGTGCCATGAATAAAACACTTTAAACAGACCTCTATCTAACATTGGATGTGTCTTTTAAATGAGATGACTATAATGTAGGAATTATGCAGTGATGGTGGGTGTTAATTTGATTTTAATTCAATTCTTTATTATTTGTGTGCTGTATCAACAGCCTGATGGCCAATTACAGGTACAGCACAGAGATAAACTCACAAACACAATAAAACATAAAAGGTAAAACAAACAATATATAAAATACATTGATACGGAAAAAATACACAAAAAATTACTACTAACTACATTAGGATATTTGTAAAAATAATTTGAATCAATTAAGTAAATTATACTATTATAAAATGTGAGGAAGTGTGACAATTTTTGTCTCGAATATGTCCAAATCCCTGCAGATGACATTAGCAGCTGATGCGCATCTAGCAGAAGGACTGTTCTTGATCAAAGGGCTAAAACTGAACATAGAAAAATCTCTCAGATTCCGAGCAGGAATGCGGAGACCAACAGCTTCCAGAAGGGAAGGACAGCATTTAAAACCGCGGTAAACCTGCGCAAGGAACAGTGCATCACTGCAATGCCTTCTCTTACGCAGGGTCTGGAGTTTTAAATACTCTAACGCATCAGCATAGCTGTAATGCACTTGGGGGAGGAAACGATAGTAGCAAGGGGCTGCAAACTTCTGCTGGATACGTTCCAGTTTGTTGGCATCAGTAGTCGTAATAGAATTCCAAGCGACCGAGGCGTACTCGAGCTTGGATCTAACTAAGGTTACATATAACATATACAGGCAATCGAAAGAAGAGAACGAAAAGGTTAATGTGCGAACAAGACCCAAATATGTGGTCAACATGGTTGTGAAATCGGAGCTTGGAGTTTATAAATATTCCCAGGTCTTTAATGGTATCGGTACGTGTTATGGAGGACTGAAAAAGTTTGTAATCAAAGATCAAAGTAGTGGTTTTCCTGGAGAAGGAAATTACTGTAGTTTTACTAATATTGAGTTTCATGAAGTTAGCAGTGCACCAACCTTGTAGAGTCAATGTCAGTTTGAAGTTGATTGCAGTCGTTGGGAGATTTAATGGCACGAAAAATTTTGATATCATCAGCGAAAAGAAGGCATTTAGAATGATTAATTACTTGGAGTATGTCATCAATAAACAAGTTGAAAAGTAGAGGACCCAAAACAGATCCCTGTGGAACTCCAGAGAGGACTACAAAAGGAGACGAAAGAGTTCCAGAAACGCGAACCTGGGATTGTCTGTTGGTTAAGTAACTACGAAACCAGTGTACATAACCATCAGAGAGTCCAAAAGCACTGAGCTTGTTGAGTAATAGATTGTGAGGGACAAGATCAAATGCACTGCTAAGATCAAAATAAACAGCATCAGCTTGACCCTGGGAGCCAACTATTGGGTTAATAAAATCAAGATAAGTTACGAGATTAGTAACTGTAGATTTAGATTTAGTAAAACCATGCTGACAAGGATTTAATTTCGACTTTATGTAATGTGAGACATGATCATAAATAACAAGTTCAAATAATTTGAAAAAAGTATTAAGTATAGAAATGGGTCGGTAGTTATATAACAGTGGCAGAGTTACCTTTTTTAAAAACAGGAACTACTGCTGCCTGTTTCCATAAAATAGGGAAATAATTCTGCGTTAAACTTAGATTAAAGATGTGCTTGAGAACAGGAACAAAGATCTCCGAACAACCTTTTATAACAAAGCTAGGAATGTCATCAAGTCCGACAGATTTGGAAGGTCTCAGACGACGAATTGCTTTACAAATGTCCAATTCGGAGATAGGGGCTAAAGACAAGAAGTCAGAGGACTCCACAGGGGAAGGGGATACGCCTAAAGAGGTACTGTAGACCGACTGAAAATGCTTAGCAAATACATCGGCAACAGAATTGGGTTCAGCCAAATGAGTGCCGTTAACCTCAAGCTGAGTACAGGTGGAATTTCTTTTTCTACGTGACGCCACGTATTTCCAAAATTGCTTGGGTTGCGACTTTAAATTGTCGTCAATCGACTTCAACCAAATATGTCTGTCAGACTTGATTGTAGCCTTCACTAGCTTGCGATAGAAGGAAAATTTACTATAAAAATAATCAGAGTTGTTCTTTTTAAAACGTCTGTAAAAGAAATATTTCTTCCAGATGTAGTACCGTAAGGCACTCGAAAACCAGCGGGGAAATTTTGATTTTCTTGTAAACCCGTGGGGAACAGCCTTATCTATAGCATTTAAAACGACCGAGCTCAGGCTAGCGACAGCATCATCGACAGCGGTGATACTGTACATATATGACCAGTCATAACTCGACAGAATGCTATACAACAGGGTGTAATCCCCAGATGCAAATTTACGGTAGGAAAGTCTGGAATTTCTTATACCTGTTTCCAGGGACATTAATAACAAAAGGTGGGTGGTAAACATCCGGCTTTACAATAAAAGTATCAATAAAGCTAGTACCCAACTCACTGAACTCCGTAAATACAAGGTCTAGGAGACCACTGCTGCCAACAGTTTCCATGCATTGTCTGAGGTCGAGAAGACACGCGGAGGTGTAGATGGCATCTCCCTTGAGTTTCGAATAATAATGGCAGTTAGCCAGAGGGAGACCGCGCTTCCAGTCAAAACGAGGGGTGTTAAAATCACCCATGAGAATAACTTGTGTCTTTAATGTCAGCATGGAATAATTAGTCTGTAGTGCCATGATGATACTGTAAGTGTAAGTGAAATATTTATTAGTGTCGTGATTTTAGATCTTGTGATTCAAAGTGGCAAGCCAGATAATCATTATTTTATTGCGGTCATTAAATAGGACTAATTGTTTATATTTTTACACACGCAAGCCGACTTCAGTGAGAAGTTGGCAGAACACTGAGCTAAGTTTTCATACTTGTATCATAAAATAAAAAGTAAAAATTGCTTGCATCATCACAACCTCAAATCCTACATAGAACGAAATATGACTGGTAATAAGACAAATGTGGAGGGGTGCATTGTTAAACTGTGGGCCAAATTAAACATGTCGTACATAAGCGAAAAGTGATTAAAATTTTGAGCCTTTTGGGTTGTTTTGGATCTCCTACAAGAACATGCATTCAGAGCCCGAAGTT
The DNA here is from genome assembly GCF_977971745.1 of Zootermopsis nevadensis. NCBI lineage: Eukaryota > Metazoa > Arthropoda > Insecta > Blattodea > Termopsidae > Zootermopsis > Zootermopsis nevadensis. The sequence continues at coordinate 7,321,627 of NW_028259156.1, read as the reverse complement.
TCAGTCATGTAGTGTAAGTAGCAGTGATCATTTGTTATCTTGAGAATGTTGGAATAAAAGATGTTCCCCCACATCAGAATATTGTTACTAATTGTTTCAGTACACATACTTGTGTTTTGTGGTACCAAGTTAAAATATTCTGTCTTTTTTTTATTTACATTTATTCAGCATGCCCCATTACAAGATTGCAATATTACATGCATTAATATAAAACACTTCAATAGAGTATACAACTCTAATATCATGATCCATTGCCACCGTTTGCACCTATGTTCCTGTGCTAAACTGTATTATAATCAATGGATTTAATGAATTTATTAAAATGACCTAAAAATTTCTGAACAATTTCTTCATGCAACACTGGCCATGTGCCACCATTCCTGACTATTGCATCTGTTAAGTTCCGCCTTGGTTGTTGTAGTTTATCGCAGTCATATATGAGGTGATCCACTGTTTGTGCTGCTTTCAGACATGAGCATGTTGGGTCGTCAATGATCCCAAACCTGTGTAGATATGATTTGTTTTTGCCATGTCCAGTCATTATTGCTGTCAGTTTGGGGCTTATTTCAATATTTAGCTTCATTCTTTGTCACACTGATGGGAAGAATTTCTTGCACACTGTTCCTTTATTGGTGGCGCTCCACTCATTTTGCCATTTTATAATCCCTTCCTCCTTTGTTTCTTTAATAATTGTACTTTTAGGCTTCTTTGCATGTACTACATTTCCACCATCTTCTGCTGCTGCCTTCGCTAATCTGTCCGCTATTTCATTACCGAAAATTCTGATGTGTGCTTTGATCCACCCAAAATGAATAGTCCAATTTTGATCTTTGAGATTCCTTAATCTATTTCTTATCTCAGATATTACAAAGCCATGTTTGAAGTTGTTTTTTAGTAGATCGAGAGAAACTGGACTATCTGTGTATTCTTTCCTCAATGCTGATTTCCCTTAAAGTTGTTACTGCATCCAAGGCCTCTAGAATTCCGATCTGCTCAGCTTGATTGTTTGAGCAATGATCGGGTAACTTGGTTTTTAAGCTATGAATTAGTTTTCCATTTTTGAAGATAACAGCGGCAGCACTCACCTTTCCCTGGTGTTTACTTCCATCTGTATAGATTTCCACAGTGTGTTAATTGAAGTCTTTCACTTCATCAAGAGTTATTCTTTCCGCTGGATGAGACCATTCCTTCTTGTTTAATGGTGCTCCGTACTCGTTAGAGTCATCTTTCAGTCTGTGTATAGTTTTATATATCTGCACTGCTTCTTCGATAGTAATGCAGATAGGATATTCTGTCTTCTTGGTCTTTTCGAAGTGTGCATTTGTCAGTAGTGAGCGACCAGCCTCTGCACAATTTCTACTCAATCCTTATTTTTGTCTGCTATAGCCAACTAGTAGGAATCAGGAGAGACTTGTGTGAGAAATGGCCAGGGAGTTTTGCTTAGGAAACATGTCGTTCATTGTTTTTTGTGCCATAAATCTACGGCATGGGACCGCCGGCTTTAGTTCCCTTCCGAAGGAAGTTGTTCTATGGATTTTTATCACCCCTTAAAATTCCATCAACCTCAGCAGTGTTTGAACTCGCGTACCTTGGGTCCAGTGGCGACGACATTAACCACTAGTGCAATGAGGGCGACAAGTTCGTTGAAATATTACTTTGCTAAAATAATAACAGGAAAGTTTATGAACATGTTTTTCATATATATTCTTAAATATATTAATTAGAAACAATTCAGAAAACATTAAATAATTTAACTATTTAACAAAAAATAAACAATTGAACTATTTTACAAAGAACTAAACTATTTCACTATTTAAATACTGAAGTATTTAACAAAAAAACTAAATAATTTATTTATTTAACAAATGTGAACAATTCAGATATTTAACAAAAAAATGAACAGTGTAACTATTTAAATACTAAACTATTTAACAAAAAATAAACAATTTCAGGATTTAAACAATTGAACTATTTTACAAAGAACTAAACTATTTCACTATTTAAATACCGAAGTATTTAACAAAAAAACTAAATAATTTATTTATTTAACAAATGTGAACAATTAAGATATTTAACAAAGAACTAAACTATTTTACTATTTAAATACTGAAGTATTTAACAAAAAAAGTAAATAATTTATTTATTTAATAAATGTGAACAATTAAGATATTTAACAAAGAACTAAACTATTTCACTATTTAAATACCGAAGTATTTAACAAAAAAACTAAATAATTTATTTATTTAACAAATGTGAACAATTCAGATATTTACCAAAGAACTAAACTATTTTACTATTTAAATACTGAAGTATTTAACAAAAAAAACTAAATAATATATTTATTTAAAAAATTTAAACAATTGAGATATTTGAACAGTCAAAATATTTAACATCCATTCCCTGGAGCCCAGTTGCTTTGCCGGAGTTCGATGACGTAGTCAATCTTAAACTTTATTCTGCTAGAGAGCACTGCCTTCTTATTTGTTAGTTCCTTCATTGTATGAAGGAACTCAGACAGATCCTGCAAGAAAACAAAAATTTAAAGTCACATTTCATGGGCATAATTAACTTCTTACGCTTATAAGCCTACACATAAAACTAGAAAATTCTGCCACTACTCATGTAGTTCACATAGAACTTGCTGTGTGGGAAGGCGCGTGTAAATTTAAATTGAGAGCTGAAGGTTGCTGTCTCGAACAAAACGTAAGTATGTGTCTCATCTAAATAAGGGTATAAACCGAGATTTTTGGTGGCTGAGCCTAGACATGACCCTTCGATCAGATTCCTGCTTTGTCCTGTCAGGACTGAGTGAATTCTGACATGATTCAGCAGAGGTGATGAGAGGAAACGTAAAAGTGTAACAAAATACTGAGCAAGATTATCGTCGCACTAGACAGGGACAAGTTGAAGTCACGGCATGAGGCGTCTTTATATGAAACATGTTAGAGTGTAGAAGAGTATGAAGAAATTCAGAAGAACATGTCACGGTGATCATTTATCACACAGAAACACTATTCAGAATATTGTCAGCGAGCTCAGAAAGGTATTTCATATCAGAATAGATGCAACATCCTCACGCGTTCTTTACAATGTGCACTTTCAACCATCGAATCCACCTTCTGTGACAGTTCCCAATTTGGCCACCAGATTGCAGCACCTGACTTTCTACCTAGGAGGATATTCAAAATAGGATTATGCGAGGTCGTGCAGAATACCACAAACTCCATATCAAATTTCATCCTAGTCTGTCCATTGGTTCTCGAATTGAATGGACTGGAAAGACAGATGGACGAGAAGGTGCAACCAGCCCTTAATGCCTTCTCGCTATGATTTTGTGCAAAGAATGTATAACATGTTACAAAATGGAAGCCAGAAAGTCAGTGAGATCAAAGGGACACACTTACTGCTTTTTGCATTGTACTTTCCGTATAAACCTGTGGTCATCATAGAGCCCAAAGGAAGGCAATAAATTACACGGTAGGAGAACTGCAAATTAAAACTAAAAGTATTAAAAAATGAAAACAAACATACTTGGCTCTTGCTCTCAAAATCCTTTCCGGCCGTCATCAGAAGAGTGCAGAGGCACTCCAAGGAATGTTCGTCTTCTTTGGTAAGGAGACGTTTAATGCAATGCTGCATGGTGCTTGTGGCGAGCATATCTGCTTTATGCAGCTCGCCAATAAACCTGTAACATGGTGAAGAATATGTCACTTGGGTTGAGTTAAGACAATAGTAAAAGTCCAAAGAACAGAAGAGAAACGAGGTTCTTTGCCTCTACAAGGTACAGAAAGATTTGTGCCTTAAAATAATGAGAACTTTTGTTTAAATAGATGGAATTTAATCAGTGTCTTGTGTGTGATATATATTTTTGAGGTGAAATATAATATTTCTGTACGTGGTCCTGTAAAAATCTGTATCTGTTTATAAATATAAAACAGCTGAGACAGAATATTGAAAATTTCAAATTAAATAATTATTTTTATGTAATTTGCATTTGATTCTGTATGGAGGTAAGCCATCAGTGCCATTTCACGATGCAAATACCAAGAAGAAGAAATACCGAGGAAGTGGAGACTTTATGATAGTGTGTGATCATGTAAGCAGCAGCATTATGAAGCACATTTAGAAATTGGTCCTGGATTTTGTGGACCACTTGCATACTGGAGGGCAAGAACCCATTAACATTCCAAATTTCCTCTCAGTGTCTTGTCCTAATTCACAACTCTTAAGTTCACTACTTTCAGAGTCACTGATGAATCAAATGTAGAGCTTCAAAATCACAAAGAAAAATGTAAGTTACCTGATGTTTCCTATTGATTTCATTCGTATCCTTCGCAGTTCCTGCTGTAGTTCGGTTTTCTTTGCCTGCAGAAAAAATAAGTAGAAAAGATTAGAAATCGCCTTTATTGATGGTATCTTGTAAGAGCCCTTCTTTAATGCACCGCTTTCAACATATGTAAGTTTGCATTTTAAAATTTGTGTCCACGATACTCAGCCGGTCAAGAAGCCCCCTGCCTTTATGCCCCCAAAAGAACGCCATGACCTAATGAGAAATGTCGAGTGCAGCCGGAGTCCATTATTATGAGAGTTTACAACATTTTGAAAAAAATGAGTACATTAAGTGTTCATTATAGGAAGTTAAACTAACCTAAGAAGTTAGGAAAATGTTTTTTTCATCTTGAGGAACCATTTATATCATAATAATTTAAATTAAGTTTATGTGCGTTCTACAGTCAGTCTTTATCAATTATGTCTCTTTCTTGTCTTTCAAGAAGTCTTAAAACCTGAACAACATATTGAATAATAATTTTTCAAATGATAGATATTCATCTTCAAGCAAAAAGGGAGGAGACATCTATTCCATTCGATCAAGCAGACGGAGCTATTCCCAATCAGTGGACAGAAGCGTAGTAACATATGACCGTAGACAAAGACATTAGAGAAGCACTTACTGGGTCTGCTGTTTCCTCAATCTCTTTCTGTGTGGCTTGTAGATTTATTTCTGCTTCAGGATTCTTTTCAAATTCTGCCCGGCATCGACCTAGCAGCAACTTCCTGAAGGTGACATCTGGTTCGCCATTGTTCCCACGCTCTGCCGGAACTTTCATGCTGGAGAGAACCTTGCACATTCGTGCATAAATCTCTGTGAACTTTGGTTCATCAACAGCCTGCACATAAAAACACACAACATTATCACTTTGCTCTCATGTTATATTTATGAAAAACAACTCTGTTGAGCATACGTTACATAAACTAAATTTATGAAATGATGGCCACCTAAATGAAGCTTCAACAAAAGTAAATCTTTATCCCTTAAACCTGAGAAACTCAAAATCTCAGTCAGATGCAAGACACATTTCATGACAGCCTTAATTTTCTTGCATAAGATAAACATTTTTAGATGAGAGCAGATAAATTCTAAGCTTGGAGGTGAATTTAAAGAGAGAACAATCAGCTTACTGCTTTTTAAGATTATTATCATAGTGAACAGTAACAATTATAATTTTCACTTGCCCCTAGCGTCTCCAATACTACACTGAGGATAACTTCAATATTTAAGAAATTGAGCTGCAAAGTTACAAAAGAAGGGAATTTCTATCAATATGACGTCTCTGTCTGAATGTATCAGCTGCTAAAGACCGGTGCCTCACCTTTTCAAATATGAGGTCGATGACGCCCTTCAGGCGATCGCTGCTGTCAATTGGCAGATCCTGGACTTGTGAAACTAGTTTGTCAAACTTGTCAGGCGTGAGTTTGTTGAGCAAACTGCGAGCCTTCTTTAACAGCTCCTGCAACATCAAGTTCCCTCTCATCATCTGACAGAACGCAAACACAGAAATAAAGCGAAACATGTTTTACTTCCTTAAAGCCTTCATAGAGATGATTAAAACCTAGAGCCAGTTGCTCTGCATGCGCCGTCCAGCCGCGTTTTGTCTACACCGAAGAAGAAGTCTGTTGTCATGAGAAGCCAATGTCTATTGAGAAATATAATTACAATGCATACTCATTATATGCAATTAAACACTTGGAAAGGTAAACATTGCTTCTAAAATCAAAGAGTAAGCAAAAAGAAAGTTTATTTTTTAGTGTGGCAAAGTTCCAATAAGAAGTGATGAGGAAATTAGGAGGAGACGAATTCCGGAAATGCTTGCAGCTTCTCAGATCGAAATGTCTGATCTTTAAGAGCATCAAGATTAAAATATAGACCTACAATTTTGCCTGTTCCTTAATTTGGCGATGAACCTTCAGTTTCAATAAGCCACCTAGTTAGTTAGAGTAGACTTAGAGCAGGACTGTTCCTTTCAGCCATCTTGCATTGGGGCAGATACAGCATTATTGACTGTTTCCAGGATCCTGTTCTTAAATGAATGCCAGGAACATACCTGAGTCTGGGCAGCCTGCTCGTTGGTCGCCGGCTTCCTTCGCCCAGGTCGCCAGGCGTTTTCACATCTCGCCAGTTTCACCTCATTGAGTTTTATTTCAATGACCGGCCTGGTGCTCATGGTGTTTGTAGTTTCAGTGGCTGGCCTTGCTGCAGGCTGCTGTGAATGACACCAAAGCAACACAACATTAACCAAAAGTGTTCACTCTTAAATGTTGTTTTGATCACAGTATTACGTACAATTTTTCCATTTTCTGGCTTTAATCATGCATTTAATACATTACTCGATGCTTCCTACAGCTCAGATAATAAGAGACCTGTATGTATAAAGCCCTAAACAGTACATGACTGAAATTAGGCTCCAGGTGTTGTGTTCATCACCTCTCACAAAAAATACAACATTTCTTCTGCTGCAGTTGACGTAGAACTGTTCACTTTATTATTTTCTATCACAGTTTATATGTTCACAACTGCATCATCAGTGAAAGATGATACACCCAAATTATGCTATTTCATCCGTAAAAGCCTTGGGTACCCTCTCTTTTGACAGGGAATACTCGTGTCCGACCCCATCGACATCGCGAGTCACCGAGTAACTGCCTTAAGCTATACTTCGTCCTACAAACTACACTCTGACAACTACAGATGAAATCCTTCTCCTCCTCTTCAACAAATGATTCAGTCCGAAATGGATTTGACTTCTCACTTTTATTTACACGCCTTAGAAAGCACTTACCTCTTCATTTTTCCAATATCTGACAATTTTCAGTTACTGTTTAGTATTTATGATTTCAAGGAATCGTTCATTAAAGCACAGAATAACTCAGAGCCATGCCCCACAATGCAACAGAAAGTTTAAACGTACCTGATTTTTGTCATCCTTCATTGCCTTCAGCTTCTCAATTAGCTGTGTTGCAGCAAAGTCTGTAACAATCGATAATTATTTTAGATAGTAAAATTCCTCTTTTGACTATATGTTAACAAACAAGAAAGTTTGTCTTTCGAAACTGTTACGAATGTAAAGATGGAAAAAGACGAGAGGGTTTTCCGAAGACCAGAAACCCATGTCTCATGCAGCCTTAGGTGTAAAGAGTGGCAGCTGATAATGTTGAAAATTATCCCACATTTCGACTAACAATGGAGTTGCCTTCTTCAGGTCAGAGATTGCAACCGAAATGTTTTGTGAAATGGATAATTTCAAACTTTAATGCCTTTCACCTCCTAAGGCTCGAGGTCAAAATATGAGAGCAAACTCTCTTCTTCTTTGGGTACATAAATTAGTCTGCAACTCAGGGCGAAGACAAAATATTGAAGGTAACTAGAACAAAATGCCTAGGAGAATATCTGGATATCTCATGAGACATGCAGGAACATGGTAACGAACAGAATTTCATACTGAGGCAATTTGCAGCCTGTAATCTTTGACTTAGTACTTAAATAGAATGAGAGCAAACATACTTTCTGCTTGCAGCTGCTTGATTTGCTCCGCCTGCAAATTTCTTTCCTTCCTTAGGTTGAGGTTTTCTTCCCTCACTGCTGCGAGACTCACTTTATGCTTCTGTCCTTGCCGGCGCTCGAACAGGACTTGGTTTTTGAGTTCCGTGTCTGTAACAATTCACGACTGCATCAAATGGTCTGTTAAATTCCTCATGTGACGTTATTTCAAGAAACAGCGTCAGGAGTTAAGTATTACTACGTAAAGAAAAGAGTTAGTTTAGTTAAAAAAAATGAACTGTAATAAGAGTTTGTAATTTTGAAATTGCATTTTTCTTGCCCGTGATCAAATTCCAAATTCAGTTTAAGAGTCACTTCCAGTTGGAAAAACCAGTGTCTCTTACGCAATGCATTACTGATTGCTATTTGCAGTGTTTAAAACTGGGATTTGCATGCTGGTCACCGGAAAACATTCTTCTTAACGAAGACGTCGTTAAACAGCCTGGCTCTCATCGAGTCTTCCCGAAAGAGGGATGGGTGTCTACCCTGGGGGACCATCAGACAGACCTCATCCTCGTCACTTGTGACTGAGGCGCAAGGTACACGTGGACACAAAATTAATCTTGGTCTCAACTCTCAGAGAGCAAAGTAAACGTACATAATTCACTAGAAAATGATTCTTTGAAGTCCAGCAAATTTAAAATGTCTGAGAATGACTATTAAAAAGGCAAAATTGCAATGCATTTAACGTTTTTTGGTTTTCCTTCTGACAAAATCACTTAAAATAATGAAGAGTTGCTGGAAGTCTGGGGGGCATATCTGGACATCTAGAAAGACGTACATAAACATCACACTGACGAGGTTTACGGACTGTACTCCACAACTTACTGCATGCACGGAATTAAACCACACTTACTCTCTGCTGCCAGCATCCTGATCCTGTTCATCAAGAAGCAAGTGATCCTCGTGTCTTCAGTTTCAGCAGGGTTTACCTGAGGACAGACAAAAAATGAGTCATTTTATAGTCCAAGAATTCTCTGCAACTTCATGAGGTTAATATTTATTATGAAATTGTTGTCCCAGTCACACACAAATCGCATGTGCCTTGGCTGTTTGTGCTGCACTGCTATCGATTTTCGTTTCTGCCAGAAAATATTAAGAAGACCTCACTTATAGAAAGAGAAATTAAGGCTGTGTCAGATAACGAGGCCTTCCTTGTAATGAATGATTTACCTTTAAAATTAGCATGTTAGGAAACGTTTCAAAGCTTTAATTGCAATATACAAGTCAGTTTATGATTAATCTGTAATACAAAACAACGATCCTGAGAAATTAAGCTGTTCACTCAACAATAACTTTCCTCTAGACGAAAAAATTAAGACTGAAAACAACCTTTAACAATGTCTGAATGCGACAAGTGACCCAGTCATAGGTCCCTATCAGCCGTTTAGCCTAGCCGGAATTCAAGTAACTTTGTAGATGATGGCGGACGTGTGTTGCTGCTAGCATTTGAATTCTTAAGAATGACATAAAATCCCTCAAGATAACGAAATAATAATATTTGTTTAAATCTTGTCAGTCACAATCACAATAAAATTCCTATTAAATATTAAAATATTACTATAATTAGCATTTAAATATTTAAAATATATTAAATGATGTTCTCATCGAAATGTTCGATTTATATTAGATCATCACTTTTTACACGACATGTTTTGAAACAAAATTAAATTATCAAATATATTATTTTATTTTCTATTTCTAATTTTATTAATATTCATTTAGTCTTTATATTATTTACTTTACAGGATGATAACAAAACGTTCACCCACACAAAATCATGTCAAGCACGACATACATATACAGAACAACTTCGAATAAGATATTAAAAAATACAATAAAATCTGGAAGAAAACTTCATTTGAAATCTGATAAACATCTGACTAAAAGTTGCATTTAAGAAATTATATTTAAGTTTATATAATTTTATACACCTGAAGATGGTTCTTTTAGAACTGAAACATGTCGTGTAAAAAGTGATGTTCTAATGTAAATGGAACATTTCGATAGAGAACATCATTTAATATATTTTAAATATTTAAATGCTAATTATAATAATATTTTAATATTTAATAGGAATTTTATTGTGATTGTGACTGACAAGATTTAAACATATATATATTTATCACAATATGACGCAACTTTATCATCTCAGAAATAATAATATTATTAATAAGTAGGAAACCCTTGACTCACCCATTGTGAAGAGCTGGAGACCTCCATGTCGCAGGCAGCAAGATTTGAATAAGAAATTAAACACGTTGCAGGAAATATTTTCACTATATATATAGAATTATCTTGTTCTAGAAGCTGCTCACACAACCATTCGTTTCACACTGAGGAAAGCCAACCAACTACTGAGTAGAGCGGGCCGTGCGTAACTGCTATTTATACCATAAAAGTGTGACGTCACGTATGGCGCAACAGTCAGTAGAGGGAGTGCAATACGTTTCATTCAGGCGTGCATAAGAAATGAGAAATGAACCTTATGGCATGCCAGCCGAGATTGTTGCGCGTGTTCGTATTTTATAAGAACACCTGCGTTTCATATTTACACATTCTTTGTAGTTCAAGAAATACAAATTGAATTACTCCAAGTTATAATTTTTGACATTCCATCATAAATGTAAGAAGTCAATTATTAATATTAAATATTTTCTGTGTGAAAGGAAATTAATTTAAAAGTAATGAAATTTTGCAGTTTAATTTGCACTTGTTTAAAAATAACTTCGTGTTTTTTATACCTTTTTAATTTTAAGACGATTATTGAGGGCCCCGGGCGCTGTTGAACCCATCGCCCCTGGGACAGGGAAAATGTTTCCTTCCTTCGAATCCCGACTATTCATTTTGACCAATAAGAGAACGCAGGAAGGTAAGAACTCTGGAAGAAGTGTCCTGAGTTCGATTTCCTTCAAGGGCGGTTCCTTTGGCTCCGAAACTAAGCGAGACAGAAGAAGAGTTTTTTGCTTCGAAGAGGAGATTTCGGAAACGAAGGCCTCGACACTGAGTTCGAGACCCGACAAAGATGATTTCTGTTGACGGGAAAGCACCCACGAGAAGAAATCGACGCCAAGGCAAAATTCTTTCGTTTCGGAGAGGAAATTACCGGGTCTAAGGTCACGGACACGAATACAGACCTCGGTTCGAGTCCCTGTTAGGATGTTGGTTTCTGAGGTAATTTTACGGGCGTATTAAACGACGACGTTGACTAACACGGATGCCACCAGATGTCTCAAAAGTAAAGTGCTGTACAATTTGTAATGTTACCCAAATATCGGAAAAGTTTTTGTGGTAATATAATTTACCGCATTCGACCGGCGGATGAATAAAGCACGTAGTTTGGTGGATAAGAATAAAAGGTGTATGAAAATGCGCCCCATTGACAAGTTCTTGTGCACACGAATGTTTTTAAAGCACTGGACTGACTACCAACTGCCGACAATTGGATTTTTCGCCTCAGCGTGAACTGTGCGTGCGAAATCGAGAAATTAAGCTGGTCCAGGCGGAGATAAGGCCTACAGAGGGAGGACTTCGAAGTTTTTACCCCCACGGCCTCTGACTGGGACGGAATATTTGCAACGACCTAAGCTGGACTAAGCGCAATCAAAGATAAAAGACAAATGACTTGTTCTTATGCTCATTTGCTCTTTAACGCGATGCATGCAAAATAAGCATATGTCTATGTTAGCTAATATGAACAAGAACTTGTCAGTGGGGCGCATTTTCATACACCTTTTATTCTTATCCACCAAACTACGTGCTTTATTCATCCGCCGGTCGAATGCGGTAAATTATATTACCACAAAAACTTTTCCGATATTTGGGTAACATTACAAATTGTACAGCACTTTACTTTTGAGACATCTAGTGGCATCCGTGTTAGTCAACGTCGTCGTTTAATACGCCCGTAAAATTACCTCAGAAACCAACATCCTAACAGGGACTCGAACCGAGGTCTGTATTCGTGTCCGTGACCTTAGACCCGGTAATTTCCTCTCCGAAACGAAAGAATTTTGCCTTGGCGTCGATTTCTTCTCATGGGTGCTTTCCCGTCAACAGAAATCATCTTTGTCGGGTCTCGAACTCAGTGTCGAGGCCTTCGTTTCCGAAATCTCCTCTTCGAAGCAAAAAACTCTTCTTCTGTCTCGCTTAGTTTCGGAGCCAAAGGAACCGCCCTTGAAGGAAATCGAACTCAGGACACTTCTTCCAGAGTTCTTACCTTCCTGCGTTCTCTTATTGGTCAAAATGAATAGTCGGGATTCGAAGGAAGGAAACATTTTCCCTGTCCCAGGGGCGATGGGTTCAACAGCGCCCGGGGCCCTCAATAATCGTCTTAAAATTAAAAAGGTATAAAAAACACGAAGTTATTTTTAAACAAGTGCAAATTAAACTGCAAAATTTCATTACTTTTAAATTAATTTCCTTTCACACAGAAAATATTTAATATTAATAATTGACTTCTTACATTTATGATGGAATGTCAAAAATTATAACTTGGAGTAATTCAATTTGTATTTCTTGAACTACAAAGAATGTGTAAATATGAAACGCAGGTGTTCTTATAAAATACGAACACGCGCAACAATCTCGGCTGGCATGCCATAAGGTTCATTTCTCATTTCTTATGCACGCCTGAATGAAACGTATTGCACTCCCTCTACTGACTGTTGCGCCATACGTGACGTCACACTTTTATGGTATAAATAGCAGTTACGCACGGCCCGCTCTACTCAGTAGTTGGTTGGCTTTCCTCAGTGTGAAACGAATGGTTGTGTGAGCAGCTTCTAGAACAAGATAATTCTATATATATAGTGAAAATATTTCCTGCAACGTGTTTAATTTCTTATTCAAATCTTGCTGCCTGCGACATGGAGGTCTCCAGCTCTTCACAATGGGTGAGTCAAGGGTTTCCTACTTATTAATAATATTATTATTTCTGAGATGATAAAGTTGCGTCATATTGTGATAAATATATATATGTTTAAATCTTGTCAGTCACAATCACAATAAAATTCCTATTAAATATTAAAATATTATTATAATTAGCATTTAAATATTTAAAATATATTAAATGATGTTCTCTATCGAAATGTTCCATTTACATTAGAACATCACTTTTTACACGACATGTTTCAGTTCTAAAAGAACCATCTTCAGGTGTATAAAATTATATAAACTTAAATATAATTTCTTAAATGCAACTTTTAGTCAGATGTTTATCAGATTTCAAATGAAGTTTTCTTCCAGATTTTATTGTATTTTTTAATATCTTATTCGAAGTTGTTCTGTATATGTATGTCGTGCTTGACATGATTTTGTGTGGGTGAACGTTTTGTTATCATCCTGTAAAGTAAATAATATAAAGACTAAATGAATATTAATAAAATTAGAAATAGAAAATAAAATAATATATTTGATAATTTAATTTTGTTTCAAAACATGTCGTGTAAAAAGTGATGATCTAATATAAATCGAACATTTCGATGAGAACATCATTTAATATATTTTAAATATTTAAATGCTAATTATAGTAATATTTTAATATTTAATAGGAATTTTATTGTGATTGTGACTGACAAGATTTAAACAAATATTATTATTTCGTTATCTTGAGGGATTTTATGTCATTCTTAAGAATTCAAATGCTAGCAGCAACACACGTCCGCCATCATCTACAAAGTTACTTGAATTCCGGCTAGGCTAAACGGCTGATAGGGACCTATGACTGGGTCACTTGTCGCATTCAGACATTGTTAAAGGTTGTTTTCAGTCTTAATTTTTTCGTCTAGAGGAAAGTTATTGTTGAGTGAACAGCTTAATTTCTCAGGATCGTTGTTTTGTATTACAGATTAATCATAAACTGACTTGTATATTGCAATTAAAGCTTTGAAACGTTTCCTAACATGCTAATTTTAAAGGTAAATCATTCATTACAAGGAAGGCCTCGTTATCTGACACAGCCTTAATTTCTCTTTCTATAAGTGAGGTCTTCTTAATATTTTCTGGCAGAAACGAAAATCGATAGCAGTGCAGCACAAACAGCCAAGGCACATGCGATTTGTGTGTGACTGGGACAACAATTTCATAATAAATATTAACCTCATGAAGTTGCAGAGAATTCTTGGACTATAAAATGACTCATTTTTTGTCTGTCCTCAGGTAAACCCTGCTGAAACTGAAGACACGAGGATCACTTGCTTCTTGATGAACAGGATCAGGATGCTGGCAGCAGAGAGTAAGTGTGGTTTAATTCCGTGCATGCAGTAAGTTGTGGAGTACAGTCCGTAAACCTCGTCAGTGTGATGTTTATGTACGTCTTTCTAGATGTCCAGATATGCCCCCCAGACTTCCAGCAACTCTTCATTATTTTAAGTGATTTTGTCAGAAGGAAAACCAAAAAACGTTAAATGCATTGCAATTTTGCCTTTTTAATAGTCATTCTCAGACATTTTAAATTTGCTGGACTTCAAAGAATCATTTTCTAGTGAATTATGTACGTTTACTTTGCTCTCTGAGAGTTGAGACCAAGATTAATTTTGTGTCCACGTGTACCTTGCGCCTCAGTCACAAGTGACGAGGATGAGGTCTGTCTGATGGTCCCCCAGGGTAGACACCCATCCCTCTTTCGGGAAGACTCGATGAGAGCCAGGCTGTTTAACGACGTCTTCGTTAAGAAGAATGTTTTCCGGTGACCAGCATGCAAATCCCAGTTTTAAACACTGCAAATAGCAATCAGTAATGCATTGCGTAAGAGACACTGGTTTTTCCAACTGGAAGTGACTCTTAAACTGAATTTGGAATTTGATCACGGGCAAGAAAAATGCAATTTCAAAATTACAAACTCTTATTACAGTTCATTTTTTTTAACTAAACTAACTCTTTTCTTTACGTAGTAATACTTAACTCCTGACGCTGTTTCTTGAAATAACGTCACATGAGGAATTTAACAGACCATTTGATGCAGTCGTGAATTGTTACAGACACGGAACTCAAAAACCAAGTCCTGTTCGAGCGCCGGCAAGGACAGAAGCATAAAGTGAGTCTCGCAGCAGTGAGGGAAGAAAACCTCAACCTAAGGAAGGAAAGAAATTTGCAGGCGGAGCAAATCAAGCAGCTGCAAGCAGAAAGTATGTTTGCTCTCATTCTATTTAAGTACTAAGTCAAAGATTACAGGCTGCAAATTGCCTCAGTATGAAATTCTGTTCGTTACCATGTTCCTGCATGTCTCATGAGATATCCAGATATTCTCCTAGGCATTTTGTTCTAGTTACCTTCAATATTTTGTCTTCGCCCTGAGTTGCAGACTAATTTATGTACCCAAAGAAGAAGAGAGTTTGCTCTCATATTTTGACCTCGAGCCTTAGGAGGTGAAAGGCATTAAAGTTTGAAATTATCCATTTCACAAAACATTTCGGTTGCAATCTCTGACCTGAAGAAGGCAACTCCATTGTTAGTCGAAATGTGGGATAATTTTCAACATTATCAGCTGCCACTCTTTACACCTAAGGCTGCATGAGACATGGGTTTCTGGTCTTCGGAAAACCCTCTCGTCTTTTTCCATCTTTACATTCGTAACAGTTTCGAAAGACAAACTTTCTTGTTTGTTAACATATAGTCAAAAGAGGAATTTTACTATCTAAAATAATTATCGATTGTTACAGACTTTGCTGCAACACAGCTAATTGAGAAGCTGAAGGCAATGAAGGATGACAAAAATCAGGTACGTTTAAACTTTCTGTTGCATTGTGGGGCATGGCTCTGAGTTATTCTGTGCTTTAATGAACGATTCCTTGAAATCATAAATACTAAACAGTAACTGAAAATTGTCAGATATTGGAAAAATGAAGAGGTAAGTGCTTTCTAAGGCGTGTAAATAAAAGTGAGAAGTCAAATCCATTTCGGACTGAATCATTTGTTGAAGAGGAGGAGAAGGATTTCATCTGTAGTTGTCAGAGTGTAGTTTGTAGGACGAAGTATAGCTTAAGGCAGTTACTCGGTGACTCGCGATGTCGATGGGGTCGGACACGAGTATTCCCTGTCAAAAGAGAGGGTACCCAAGGCTTTTACGGATGAAATAGCATAATTTGGGTGTATCATCTTTCACTGATGATGCAGTTGTGAACATATAAACTGTGATAGAAAATAATAAAGTGAACAGTTCTACGTCAACTGCAGCAGAAGAAATGTTGTATTTTTTGTGAGAGGTGATGAACACAACACCTGGAGCCTAATTTCAGTCATGTACTGTTTAGGGCTTTATACATACAGGTCTCTTATTATCTGAGCTGTAGGAAGCATCGAGTAATGTATTAAATGCATGATTAAAGCCAGAAAATGGAAAAATTGTACGTAATACTGTGATCAAAACAACATTTAAGAGTGAACACTTTTGGTTAATGTTGTGTTGCTTTGGTGTCATTCACAGCAGCCTGCAGCAAGGCCAGCCACTGAAACTACAAACACCATGAGCACCAGGCCGGTCATTGAAATAAAACTCAATGAGGTGAAACTGGCGAGATGTGAAAACGCCTGGCGACCTGGGCGAAGGAAGCCGGCGACCAACGAGCAGGCTGCCCAGACTCAGGTATGTTCCTGGCATTCATTTAAGGACAGGATCCTGGAAACAGTCAATAATGCTGTATCTGCCCCAATGCAAGATGGCTGAAAGGAACAGTCCTGCTCTAAGTCTACTCTAACTAACTAGGTGGCTTATTGAAACTGAAGGTTCATCGCCAAATTAAGGAACAGGCAAAATTGTAGGTCTATATTTTAATCTTGATGCTCTTAAAGATCAGACATTTCGATCTGAGAAGCTGCAAGCATTTCCGGAATTCGTCTCCTCCTAATTTCCTCATCACTTCTTATTGGAACTTTGCCACACTAAAAAATAAACTTTCTTTTTGCTTACTCTTTGATTTTAGAAGCAATGTTTACCTTTCCAAGTGTTTAATTGCATATAATGAGTATGCATTGTAATTATATTTCTCAATAGACATTGGCTTCTCATGACAACAGACTTCTTCTTCGGTGTAGACAAAACGCGGCTGGACGGCGCATGCAGAGCAACTGGCTCTAGGTTTTAATCATCTCTATGAAGGCTTTAAGGAAGTAAAACATGTTTCGCTTTATTTCTGTGTTTGCGTTCTGTCAGATGATGAGAGGGAACTTGATGTTGCAGGAGCTGTTAAAGAAGGCTCGCAGTTTGCTCAACAAACTCACGCCTGACAAGTTTGACAAACTAGTTTCACAAGTCCAGGATCTGCCAATTGACAGCAGCGATCGCCTGAAGGGCGTCATCGACCTCATATTTGAAAAGGTGAGGCACCGGTCTTTAGCAGCTGATACATTCAGACAGAGACGTCATATTGATAGAAATTCCCTTCTTTTGTAACTTTGCAGCTCAATTTCTTAAATATTGAAGTTATCCTCAGTGTAGTATTGGAGACGCTAGGGGCAAGTGAAAATTATAATTGTTACTGTTCACTATGATAATAATCTTAAAAAGCAGTAAGCTGATTGTTCTCTCTTTAAATTCACCTCCAAGCTTAGAATTTATCTGCTCTCATCTAAAAATGTTTATCTTATGCAAGAAAATTAAGGCTGTCATGAAATGTGTCTTGCATCTGACTGAGATTTTGAGTTTCTCAGGTTTAAGGGATAAAGATTTACTTTTGTTGAAGCTTCATTTAGGTGGCCATCATTTCATAAATTTAGTTTATGTAACGTATGCTCAACAGAGTTGTTTTTCATAAATATAACATGAGAGCAAAGTGATAATGTTGTGTGTTTTTATGTGCAGGCTGTTGATGAACCAAAGTTCACAGAGATTTATGCACGAATGTGCAAGGTTCTCTCCAGCATGAAAGTTCCGGCAGAGCGTGGGAACAATGGCGAACCAGAGGTCACCTTCAGGAAGTTGCTGCTAGGTCGATGCCGGGCAGAATTTGAAAAGAATCCTGAAGCAGAAATAAATCTACAAGCCACACAGAAAGAGATTGAGGAAACAGCAGACCCAGTAAGTGCTTCTCTAATGTCTTTGTCTACGGTCATATGTTACTACGCTTCTGTCCACTGATTGGGAATAGCTCCGTCTGCTTGATCGAATGGAATAGATGTCTCCTCCCTTTTTGCTTGAAGATGAATATCTATCATTTGAAAAATTATTATTCAATATGTTGTTCAGGTTTTAAGACTTCTTGAAAGACAAGAAAGAGACATAATTGATAAAGACTGACTGTAGAACGCACATAAACTTAATTTAAATTATTATGAATTAAATGGTTCCTCAAGATGAAAAAAACATTTTCCTAACTTCTTAGGTTAGTTTAACTTCCTATAATGAACACTTAATGTACTCATTTTTTTCAAAATGTTGTAAACTCTCATAATAATGGACTCCGGCTGCACTCGACATTTCTCATTAGGTCATGGCGTTCTTTTGGGGGCATAAAGGCAGGGGGCTTCTTGACCGGCTGAGTATCGTGGACACAAATTTTAAAATGCAAACTTACATATGTTGAAAGCGGTGCATTAAAGAAGGGCTCTTACAAGATACCATCAATAAAGGCGATTTCTAATCTTTTCTACTTATTTTTTCTGCAGGCAAAGAAAACCGAACTACAGCAGGAACTGCGAAGGATACAAATGAAATCAATAGGAAACATCAGGTAACTTACATTTTTCTTTGTGATTTTGAAGCTCTACATTTGATTCATCAGTGACTCTGAAAGTAGTGAACTTAAAGGTTGTGAATTAGGACAAGACACTGAGAGGAAATTAGAAATGTTAATGGGTTCTTGCCCTCCAGTATGCAAGTGTTCCACAAAATCCAGGACCAATTTCTAAATGTGCTTCATAATGCTGCTGCTTACATGATCACACACTATCATAAAGTCTCCACTTCCTCGGTATTTCTTCTTCTTGGTATTTGCGTCGTGAAATGGCACTGATGGCTTACCTCCATACAGAATCAAATGCAAATTACATAAAAATAATTATTTAATTTGAAATTTTCAATATTCTGTCTCAGCTGTTTTATATTTATAAACAGATACAGATTTTTACAGGACCACGTACAGAAATATTATATTTCACCTCAAAAATATATATCACACACAAGACACTGATTAAATTCCATCTATTTAAACAAAAGTTCTCATTATTTTAAGGCACAAATCTTTCTGTACCTTGTAGAGGCAAAGAACCTCGTTTCTCTTCTGTTCTTTGGACTTTTACTATTGTCTTAACTCAACCCAAGTGACATATTCTTCACCATGTTACAGGTTTATTGGCGAGCTGCATAAAGCAGATATGCTCGCCACAAGCACCATGCAGCATTGCATTAAACGTCTCCTTACCAAAGAAGACGAACATTCCTTGGAGTGCCTCTGCACTCTTCTGATGACGGCCGGAAAGGATTTTGAGAGCAAGAGCCAAGTATGTTTGTTTTCATTTTTTAATACTTTTAGTTTTAATTTGCAGTTCTCCTACCGTGTAATTTATTGCCTTCCTTTGGGCTCTATGATGACCACAGGTTTATACGGAAAGTACAATGCAAAAAGCAGTAAGTGTGTCCCTTTGATCTCACTGACTTTCTGGCTTCCATTTTGTAACATGTTATACATTCTTTGCACAAAACCATAGCGAGAAGGCATTAAGGGCTGGTCGCACCTTCTCGTCCATCTGTCTTTCCAGTCCATTCAATTCGAGAACCAATGGACAGACTAGGATGAAATTTGATATGGAGTTTGTGGTATTCTGCACGACCTCGCATAATCCTATTTTGAATATCCTCCTAGGTAGAAAGTCAGGTGCTGCAATCTGGTGGCCAAATTGGGAACTGTCACAGAAGGTGGATTCGATGGTTGAAAGTGCACATTGTAAAGAACGCGTGAGGATGTTGCATCTATTCTGATATGAAATACCTTTCTGAGCTCGCTGACAATATTCTGAATAGTGTTTCTGTGTGATAAATGATCACCGTGACATGTTCTTCTGAATTTCTTCATACTCTTCTACACTCTAACATGTTTCATATAAAGACGCCTCATGCCGTGACTTCAACTTGTCCCCGTCTAGTGCGACGGGAATCTTGCTCAGTATTTTGTTACACTTTTACGTTTCCTCTCATCACCTCTGCTGAATCATGTCAGAATACACTCAGTCCTGACAGGACAAAGCAGGAATCTGATCGAAGGGTCATGTCTAGGCTCAGCCACCAAAAATCTCGGTTTATGCCTTTGTTTAGATGAGACACATACTTACGTTTTGTTCGAGACAGCAACCTTCAGCTCTCAATTTAAATTTACACGCGCCTTCCCACACAGCAAGTTCTATGTGAACTACATGAGTAGTGGCAGAATTTTCTAGTTTTATGTGTAGGCTTATAAGCGTAAGAAGTTAATTATGCCCTTGAAATGTGACTTTAAATTTTTGTTTTCTTGCAGGATCTGTCTGAGTTCCTTCATACAATGAAGGAACTAACAAATAAGAAGGCAGTGCTCTCTAGCAGAATAAAGTTTAAGATTGACTACGTCATCGAACTCCGGCAAAGCAACTGGGCTCCAAGGAATGGATGTTAAATATTTTGACTGTTCAAATATCTCAATTGTTTAAATTTTTTAAATAAATATATTATTTAGTTTTTTTTGTTAAATACTTCAGTATTTAAATAGTAAAATAGTTTAGTTCTTTGGTAAATATCTGAATTGTTCACATTTGTTAAATAAATAAATTATTTAGTTTTTTTGTTAAATACTTCAGTATTTAAATAGTGAAATAGTTTAGTTCTTTGTTAAATATCTGATTTGTTCACATTTGTTAAATAAATAAATTATTTTGTTTTTTTGTTAAATACTTCAGTATTTAAATAGTAAAATAGTTTAGTTCTTTGTTAAATATCTTAATTGTTCACATTTGTTAAATAAATAAATTATTTAGTTTTTTTTGTTAAATACTTCGGTATTTAAATAGTGAAATAGTTTAGTTCTTTGTAAAATAGTTCAATTGTTTAAATCTTGAAATTGTTTATTTTTTGTTAAATAGTTTAGTATTTAAATAGTTACACTGTTCAGTTTTTTGTTAAATATCTGAATTATTCACATTTGTTAAATAAATAAATTATTTAGTTTTTTTGTTAAATACTTCAGTATTTAAATAGTGAAATAGTTTAGTTCTTTGTAAAATAGTCCAATTGTTTATTTTTTGTTAAATAGTTTAGTATTTAAATACCTAGACTATTCATTTTTTTTTAAATATCTGAATTGTTCACATTTGTTAAATAAATAAATAATTTAGTTTTTTTGTTAAATACTTCAGTATTTAAATAGTGAAATAGTTTAGTTCTTTGTAAAATAGTTCAATTGTTTATTTTTTGTTAAATAGTTAAATTATTTAATGTTTTCTGAATTGTTTATAATTAATATATTTAAGAATATTAAATAAAAAACATGTTCATAAACTTTCCTGTTATTATTTTAGCAAAGTAATATTTCAACGAACTTGTCGCCCTCATTGCACTAGTGGTTAATGTCGTCGCCACTGGACCCAAGGTACGCGAGTTCAAACACTGCTGAGGTTGATGGAATTTTAAGGGGTGATAAAAATCCATAGAACAACTTCCTTCGGAAGGGAACTAAAGCCGGCGGTCCCATGCCGTAGATTTATGGCACAAAAAACAATGAACGACATGTTTCCTAAGCAAAACTCCCTTGCCATTTCTCACACAAGTCTCTCCTGATTCCTACTAGTTGGCTATAGCAGACAAAGATAAGGATTGAGTAGAAATTGTGCAGAGGCAGTGGGCTGGTCGCTCACTACTGACAAATGCACACTTCGAAAAGACCAGGAAGACAGAATATCCTATCTGCATTACTATCGAAGAAGCAGTGCAGATATATAAAACTATACACAGATTGAAAGATGACTCTAACGAGTACGGAGCACCATTAAACAAGAAGGAATGGTCTCATCCAGCGGAAAGAATAACTCTTGATGAAGTGAAAGACTTCAATTAACACACTGTGGAAATCTATACAGATGGAAGTAAACACCAAGGAAAGGTGAGTGCTGCCGCTGTTATCTTCAAAAATGGAAAACTAATTCATAGCTTAAAAACCAAGTCACCCGATCACTGCTCAAACAATCAAGCTGAGCAGATCGGAATTCTAGAGGCCTTGGATGCAGTAACAACTTTAAGGGAAATCAGCATTGAGGAAAGAATACACAGATAGTCCAGTTTCTCTCGATCTACTAAAAAACAACTTCAAACATGGCTTTGTAATATCTGAGATAAGAAATAGATTAAGGAATCTCAAAGATCAAAATTGGACTATTCATTTTGGGTGGATCAAAGCACACATCAGAATTTTCGGTAATGAAATAGCGGACAGATTAGCGAAGGCAGCAGCAGAAGATGGTGGAAATGTAGTACATGCAAAGAAGCCTAAAAGTACAATTATTAAAGAAACAAAGGAGGAAGGGATTATAAAATGGCAAAATGCGTGGAGCGCCACCAATAAAGGAGCAGCGTGCAAGAAATTTTTCCCGTCAGTGTGACAAACAATGAAGCTAAATATTGAAATAAGTCCTGAACTGGCAGCAATGACGACTGGCCATGGCAAAAACAAATCATATCTACACAGGTTTGGGATCATTGACGACCCAAGATGCTAATGTCTGAAAGCAGCACAAACAGTGGATCACCTCATATATGACTGCGATAAACTACAACAACCAAGGCGGAACTTAACAGATGCAATAGTCAAGAATGGTGGCACATGGCCAGTGTTGCATGAAGATATTGTTCAGAAATTTTTAGGTCATTTTAATAAATTCATTGAATCCACTGATTATAATACAGTTTAGCACAGGAACATAGGAGCAAACGGTGGCAATGGATCATGATATTAAAGGTATACTCTATTGAAGTGTTTTATATTAATGCATGTAATATTGCAATCTTGTAATGGGGCATGCTGAATAAATGTAAATAAAAAAAGACAGAATACTTTAACTTGGTATCGCAAATACACGAGTGTGTGTACTGAAATATTTAGCTATAATAGTCTGGTGTGGGGGAACATTTTTTATTTCAACATTCTCAAGATAACAGATGATCGCTGCTACTTGCACTACATGACTGAAACTCTGAATACGTGTTCTTATTGGAGATCCAAAACTACCCAAAAATCTCAAAATTTTAATCACTTTTCGCTTATGTAAGACATGTTTAATTTGGCCCACAGTTTAACAACGCACTCCTCTGCATTTGTCTTATTACCAGTCATATTTCGTTCTATGTAGGATTTGAGGTTGTGGTGATGAAAGCAATTTTTATTTTTTATTTTATCATACAAGTATGAAAGCCTATCTCAGTGTTCTGCCAACTTCTCACTGGAGTCGGCTTGCGTGTGTAAAAATATAAACAATTAGTCCTATTTAATGACCGCAATAAAATAATGATTGTCTGGCTTGCCACTTTGAATCACAAGATCTAAAATCACGACACTAATAAATATTTCACTTACACATACAGTATCATCATGGCACTACAGACTAATTATTCCGTGCTGACATCAAAGACACAAGTTATTTGAATACTCAAAATCAAATTAATACGCACTGTCACTGCATAATTCACCTCATTTAAAAGGCTCGTCCAATATTAGATAGAGGTCTCTTTAACGTGTTTTATTCCAGGCACTCCCAGTATCGAAGAACATATACTCATAGCTGAGTAGGTAACACACACAAAGCACGTTAACTTTGTTAATTGAAGTATCATTACGCAACTCTCTAACACATAAACGGAACAGACCTAGTGACACCTACAAACACAATCTGCTTTAAAAATAAAGAATTCAGAGTTCTACAGTGTAAACAGCGATCTGGAATATAATTAAATGATGAACTCAGCAACCAAGAGTTGGTTAAGAGGGATACCAGGAAGTTTCAAGTCCGGTGTGACCTGATTTGGTTCAGTTTCAATTGCTTCAGAGTGAACACTCCCCAGATACTAAACACCAATCACAACTGACTTTCAAGAAAGAAAATGGAAAACAAGCATCTAACAAAATATACGTGGCAACACAGCTGTTCCCTGGTCTTTTATTCACTCCCTTAGTTCACTGTAGTTTTTGACAACACTTAATAAGACTTTGGGTAAACTGCTCAACTTCTTCCTGGCTTCTTTCGAACTGCTAGCTCTCCCAGTGAGGGAGGGTTTGCAGAATTACATTTATCAGTGCACTGGTGTGACCCTCCACATGGCTGGTTAATATTTCTGTTATGGGCACTGTCAAATGATTACTACAACAATTTTATAGGATTAAGGTAGAACACGAGTCAGGAAACCAGGAACTGGCCCATTATCACAGAATACCACTGTAGTCAACACAGAACTAGAACATCGGTACACCGCTCATGATCACAACACACACTGGGCCAGCGGAACAACAGTATACAGGCAAACACTAAACATATATTACAATAAGAAATAATAAATGGCCACCCCATAATGTTCCATGTAAAGCTGGTCCCAAGTTTACTTTTAGCATTATAAGGGAGAAACATCAGAACCACATTTCACACAGCAACAATAGATTTTATACAATCCACAGCCCATCCCATATTTTAAATTATTGATTTTAATTCTGTATCGTTTTTATTCTAATACTGCAACGTTCTGCATTACTGTTATTATCGTGAAGGGAAGCAACTGCCTGTCTGGAAATGCGTCCCATAGAAACCTGATCTTACAGTCCACAAATAACGCGGAGCAACGGACAATATTAATCTAGTGTCTGAGTGAACGAAATATCTCTGAGAAGAGTGTTCAGTGTCATTTTGCCCACCATAAATCCTACATGGACTGTCTTGAGTTTCAACCCGGGCTCCCAAATTGAGAACTCGGCAACTAACCACATGAGCTGTGGACTTTTTCTAAGGTCAGTTGATGAATACAGCCTGCAATGATGGAATTATACTTTTGGGAATAAATTCAAGGTTGCAAATATGACCTAAGTGTATCTTTAATCTCAATCTGTAAATGTAATATAATATTATGCATGTTCTTCAGCTTTCTTGGCGACTGTGTACAATAAAATCCTTTCGGGCTATCAGCCGCATCAACTGGTTAACCACTTGACGCGGCTGATAGCCCGAGAGGATTTTATTGTAATGTAATACATTTAACATCACATAATTTTGTTCACTGATGTATATTATTGTGACAGACAACACAAAATCCATTCCATAATAATAATTTTTGGTAGAGCCTAAAACTGGTTGAAGCCTGTAGCCATTTATCTTCTAAGCAGTTTGTTGGTTTCTTGTCAATTTTTCAAACATACGTAATAAAATATCACTGATTGTGTGAGGCAATAATAAAAAGCACCAATCTCTAACTTTATAATTTACACTGCATATATCAGATACAAGCTTAAAAACCAATGGAGGTTGTTATCACTGTGGTTGGGCGCTGCTCGTGGATTTCGTCCAGAGGAGGTGAAACAAATGAGAAACTGCAATACATATTACAGAAGTCACATCAAAGCAGGCAAATTAAAATGTACCGAAATATCCTTACTGCAGTGTTTATAAGACAACACAAATGTTATGTCTCTGAAAACATGATGATAAAATTGTACCTTCAATGTAAAACAAAGACCAAGCTCACGAAAATTAAACAACTCTCTGTGTTGTGTCTGACTCTGAATGTTCAATACAGCCTATCTCAGTGGCCATCATCAGACCTCACTCAACATAAATTTATTAACGTATAATTTCAGGTCCTCACAGTCATGAATATGAAGATGTGTTTCTTGTGGGCTGTCATGCCATCATGTGGCAGAAGTTTAACCACATTTCAGAGGTGCTTGCTGCCTGCATCATAATCTCCCTGATAATGGAGGTAGCATGCACCTCTGAAACGTCTGTAATCTTCTACAATATGACAGCATTACAACCGACAGGACAGCCACCTTCTTAAAAGGTATGTTTAAACATTTTCAACATGCTAAGTGGCCTGTCCCCTGCGGAATGAAAGGATGTCCAGACATCAAACAGCTGCAAATATATTGGAGGGCAGGTGGGGTGCTAGAAGCGCCTCACTGGAAAAGTGTTAGTACGTTACAAAATGTCACACGTGGCTAATGTCTGGACTAGCTGAGTAAATACTCAGCTTCTAGAAGAGACTGTACTTCAAGAAGTTAACAACCCATTATGTTACTGATATCAGTCTGCAGTTCACAGTCATGACCATTATTTTGCTAATACCTGCAATTTATATGCATTAAGCAAGTTAAAGAATAAGGCAGTGTGAATGTTGAATCATACCAGAGTTACAGTGCACAAATATCAGCGAAGGCCTAATCAAAACAGCGACATTTATATTATTATGTTACTTGAAGGCAACATGGCCCTCAGGTTCAGCACCTTTTCTAAAAGTAATAGAACGTCAAAAATTAAACATTATTCCCATGCAACACAAACTAAAATGTTGCAAATTTTTGTACTGACCTTGAAAGTGAGGCTGAGTGCCTAGTAACTGAGGGTCTTCATCATCATCATCGACAATGTTGTCATCGAGAAGCAGGAAGTACGGCAGAAGTACCGCCTTTGACCTGATGTCATCCCACGTGGTGTGCTGTAGTACAAATCACAAGCTTTAATGGTATGGAACAGCATGCTTATTGCAGACTGAAGCCTGGCAAAGCAGACACGAGAGCACCTCAGTTTAAAAGACCCTTCAATTATCAAGCGAGCATGTACAAGGTTCATGAAATGAAGTCTTCTGTGTAAATACAAACTGTGCTCTTTGTAAGTGTTTTGCAATGTCGCATTTGCTGGGACGGAAGTTTCAAGTTGTCTGCTCATGTACTGAGAGGTTTACTCTGAAATTCTGACCTCCCAGCAAGTTTTGCAGTGTCTTCCTAAGCCTGTTAATGTATTTTATTATGTAACTACTGCCAATGCTTCCAGAATTATTGCACATGAGATGTTTCATTAGGAGGAGCAATTCCCAGAGGGGCACAGAGCCTGGGTAAAGCAGTCTATGTTGGTCCATTCCATAAGATCGGCTTCCGTAAGTTTTACTTTACTTAAACTGTACATGTATTCCCGTAATTTTACGGGTGTATTAAAGGACGCACGTTTAATGATGAGGACCATAAGCTACTGGGTGTTTCCGAATTAATCTGCTGACTCTGTGTGGTTATAGAGAACTATGATTTTTTATTTATTCATAGTTTATTTAACGACGCACTTTCAGAAGCTCCGAGCATTAAATCCATTGATAAATCCTATTTTATTGTTTGGAAACACAAAACTAGCTTCGTTCTGTCGACTAACACGGATTCCACCAGATGTCTCAAAAGTAAAGTGCCGTACAATTTGTAGGGTTACCCAAATATCGGAAAGGTTTTTGTGGTAATATAATTTACCGCATTCGACCGGCGGATGAATAAAGCACGTAGTTTGGTGGATAAGAATAAAAAGTGTATGAAAATGCGCCCCACTGACAAGTTCTTGTGCACTCGAATGTTTTTGAAGCACTGGACTGACTACCAACTCCCGACAATTGGATTTTTCGCCTCAAAATCGAGAAATTAGGCTTTCTCTGGGGTGACGTCAGAGCCCTGAAGCTGCTGGTCCAGGCGGAGATAAGGCCTACAGAGGGAGGACTTCGAAGTTTCTACCCCCACGGCCTCCTTGACTGCGGACATTGGCCACGAGGGCTGAGATACACGTAGTTTGATGGGTAAACCAGTTAGAAGGCGTTCACCACGACTTATAAGGTAGTGTTTATTCTTGTTCCTTCAACGCTCTATCAACTGATAACGTTGCGTATCCATTATTTAAATATGACAGGATGGTTATGAATGATGGATCGCGGGGGTACATTCTGTGCCTGCTTTAAAGTAACTGAGAAGAACCAGGAAGCTGGGTTTAGCCGGTGCCAACGCGTTAGTTTACTGCGATTGGATGAAGCCGATATTTTGGGCGTGTTTTAAGAGGGGACAGGAATTAAATCTATTTTTTCTTTTAGATTATGGAGCCACAGATTTTCATTAATCTCACAGGCGGCTTCAAAAGGCGGATGCTATGTTTGTTATGAATTGTGAATGGGCCAGGGTGAATGTGAAAATGGATCTTAGGAACTGCTAAGGAATTTGCCTTCCACAAGGTGGGGATTGTGTCTTTGAACGAGATTCGAACTGAAAATCGCTTGGATAACCTCTCAGCTTTGTCTTAAGTACTTCGTGGTTTTACTTTCGTTAAGTTAGAGAATTTTCTGGGGTTGAATCCAATTCTGTCTCAGATAATTCGTTGATGCGATAATTGTTCCTGTGCTCAAGCGTCTTCACACTGCGGCCTGCTTTACCCTCGGTGGTCACGGGATACAACGCTAGGTGGGCCCCAGAAACAGACTGAACGCAGAGAGAGGGAGGGAACTTCGCCCCGCAGCCCACACAAAACCAGCATCACGATCGACTATGGCCGCCAGATACGGAGTGTTTCGAAAAAGCATTCGCGGACAGCCGACAAGGGGTGATTCTCCGACTTGTGTGTTGGGCGTGTGGCTGACAATTGCCGACCGTGAGAATAAATTGTTCCAAAATGTTGGGAGTGGCCTCTGACTGGGACGGAATATTTGCAACGACCTAAGCTTGACTAAGCGCACTCAAAGATAAAAGACAAATGACTTGTTCTTATGCTCATTTGCTCTTTAACGCGATGCATGCAAAATAAGCATATGTCTATGTTGGCTAATATATGATAGGTGGGTATTATATTTTTCATATATGCCTACAATTTGGACTTGACAATTTTATAGTTGTATTTTGTGTCTTATATTAATCCACAGTTCGTTCCAGAATCTCTTCTCTTTTTTTGTCAATTTTAATAAAGAGAGTATTGTGAATTAGTACGCCGAATTCCGCTGGGCTGACACAAATTTAATTACTCCTTAAAACGGGCTGCAGTGCACTCTGTTCACGCCAGATTTAATGAAGAAATGTTGGCTGATTTGGTTACCGGATCAGAGGGACAGGTTCGTATTCAGCTCGTAAAAGTATCGTAAATGGTTTCACTGCCTCATTTCATTCGTGATCTTAAAATCTGTGTTCCCTACAGCGTTCTTTCACGCAGGCGAAACCTTTCGAAATAAAATCAATATTATTGTGCGGTAGCAGATGCACTCTATGGAGTACTCTTGGTACTATGAACAGAGGAGCGTTCATTCACTTTGTGCCATCTTTAGTATAATTGATGAAGTTCAGCCGGTTTTGGTAGCTCTATCAATAAAGTGAATCAGCATTATTATCTACTTTACTCCCAGTTTCCGAAATTTGACATTTTAGACTACCAGATTCTTTTGACCGTATAATCAATGAAGTTTTGCCTAGAATTAGGAAGTTTAATCTTGAAACGGTATTTATGGATAGAATGTGCACGCTGATACTCCAGAGACCAAAGCAAGTTGCTTGTGCTTCTAAATGTCATACAAGGGAATGGTCCAGTTGATCAGGTCAAAAGGCGCTTGTAAGGCTGTGAAGGACTTGATAAATCACACACCCAATAAATACTAAATAGGAACCAAGAAGCATAGGATTTAGATCAACCTAAGATGTTCCACGCTTCTGTGACAGTTACAGTGCACAGATTTGTAGGTAGTTTTATCAAATGCATTTTGTGAGCTGTTTGAGTTCTGATATATGAGCCTGTGTGTCTCAGACATTTCTGAAGCCTTTCACAGTCTTACCAGCGTCTGGCCCACAGACTTCATTGGAATCTACCAGGAAATACGACAGTGCTGCTGTCATGTGTGTATGGTGGAATAATTTTGAACTGCACATTCCAATTTTGGACACATTTTGTGCAAATTTGTACAGTGTATTGGCAGCTCATATTTACCCATCAAACTACGTGTATCTCAGCCCTCGTGGCCAATGTCCGCCAATGCCTCAAAACAGTGAAGGAAGCTTTGGGGGTAAAAACTTGCGTCGTTAAATAAACCATGAATAAATAAAAGTGCATGGTTTGCTATAACCACACAAAATCAGCAGATTAATTCGGAAACACCCGGTAGCTTATGGGCCTCATCATTAAACGTGCGTCGTTTAATACGCCTGTAAAATTACCCCAGAAACCAACATCCGAACAGAGACTCGAACCGAGGACTGTTTTCGTGCCCGTGACCTTAGACCCCGTGATTTCCTCTCCGAAAGAAAGAATTTTGCCTTGGCGTCGATTTCTTCTCGTGGGTGCTTTCCCGTCAACAGAAACCATCCTTGTCGAGACTCGACATCAGTGTCGAGGCCTTCGTTTCCGAAATCTCCTCTTCGAAGCAAAAAACTCTGATCCCTTCTTCTGTCTCGCTTAGTTTCGGAGCCAAAGGAATCGCCCTTGAAGGAAATCGAACTCAGGACACTTCTTCCAGAGTTCTTACCTTCATGCGTTCTCTCACTATTCAAAATGAATAATCGGGATTCGAAGGAAGGAAACATTTTCCCTGTCGCATGGGCGATGGGTTCAACAGCGCCCGGGCCCCTCAAAAACCATCTTTAAAATTAAAAAATTTAAAGGTGATGAAAAGAGGCTTGAAGTAAATTTTGTAATTTAATTTGAACTTGTTTAAAATTATCGTCGTATTTTATTTTTTATTATTATTAGTGTTCTGTCTGACGACAGGTCCATATGAACAGGATCCGTCCATCCTTTTCTCGGACTGGGACCTGTTCATATACGTTCTTGGCAGATGATCCAGAAGTGGTTTGCCATTGCCTTCTTCTGTGTGTCAATGGAGTAATTGTTGGGTTGCCTCGGAGAAACTTGTTTAATTTTAAAGACGATTTTTGAGGGGCCGGGGCACTGTTGTACCCATCGCCCCTGGGCGAGGAAAAGTGTTTCCTTGCTTCGAATCCCGATTATTCATTTTGACCAATGAGAGATCACAGGAAGGTCAGAAGTCTGGGGAAAAGTGTCCTGGGTTCGATTTCCTTCAAGGGCGGTTCCTGTAGCTCCGAAACTAAGCGAGACAAAAGAAGAGTTTCTTGCTTCGAAGAGGAGATTTCGGAAACGAAGGCCTCGACACTGAGTTCGAGACCCGACAAAGATGATATCTATTGACGGGAACGCAACCGCGAGAAGAAATCGACGCCAAGGCAAAATTCTTTAGTTTCGGAGAGGAAATTTCGGGGTCTAAGGTCACAGACACGGATACACAGTCCTCGGTTCGAGTCTCTGTTAGGTTGTCAGTTTCTGGGGTAATTTTACGGGCGTATTAAAGGACGCACGTTTAATGATGAAGCCCATAAGCTACCGGGTGTTTCCGAATTAATCTGCTGATTTGAAAAGGGCATAAAGAAAGAATTTCCTTCGTCTTATCTTCCCCCAAACTTCGATGCAATCTTAAGGTGGAAGTAAACACAAAAATCTGCTGTTTTGTTTAATTCAATCCTGTTCTCCTTTCCTTCTCTAATTTAAGGTATATTCACAAAATGAACACTAAAAACTGCAAATTAATCTCTTGTCCTTCTAACCCCTTCTAATTTGAATTATTTTGGCAGAAAGTAACTATAACAAGTAGCTAATTTAGACAGTAACATTTTCATGTTCATGCAGATGCCTGGGTGTTATGATGTAACAGTGTCCAGACTCACAGACAGTGTTTGAAAGTGAGATTTGAGGTTTTCACATTGTGGCGAGGATGATGTTCTTTTTGGTTCTGGTGCCATGTGGACTGGCTGATAGATACCAGTGTTTCGGAGAAGCATACTGTCTCCATATTCAGAGCCGAAGTGACAATGCATTGTCCAAGTGGGAAATAATGTGCCCACAGTACATGTTACTTCATTTGTTTGCAGTATTTCTCTTCTACCAGTGGTTCTGTGTCCTGAGCTTCATACAGATTGTGAAGGAACTTGAGCTGGTGCATAAGATGGGTCACTATGAAGAAGGCAAACTGAATTTTCATAAATACCAGCGCATGAATGTACTGGAGCTTGGGGCAGAACGTTATCCAATGAGTGAAGATTTTGTACCAGTTGCAGACTTCAGTCGCCACTATAATAAGAAATCAATTAATGAGAATATTCGTTCAAGATTTAGCATAGATAGTGATTATAATAATGTAATGGCCAGACCTGTATATTAGAGTAAGTCCTTGCACATTTCAGTATGGAGTCAGGAAATTCAAATGAAGACATCTGGTTCTCTACAAAATGTTTGTACTGCTTTACTGTGCAGGTAACTCTTATAATTTGTCAGCACTGTCACCTTCTATCTCAGTGCATGTTTTCCAATGTCATGACGTCACTGTGTGGTCATGCTACATGCTGCACCTTCTCACTGAGTGTGAAATTTTAAAAAAGAGACAAGTCTGTGAGGAGACTACTTTGTTTTCTTGCAACATCTGTTTGGTTTTACAATTCAGTAGTAGAAAATAGGTATATGCAGCGAACTGAGGGATGACTAACACAATCCCTCAGAGAACTATATAGGACAGAATATGTTGGAAAAGGGGATTAGAGGCTATCAACATGAAGATGTTTAAAACTGAAAGTTCTTTATTATTAAATAAAACCACTATTATACAGAAACTTTTACACTTACTGTCCAACTGGGTAGCAGTCCTTACAGTTCCAGCCTCCAACACATGAACAAAAGCTAAACCATGTTTTGCATTTTAAACAGCAGTGGAATTTTTTGTATGATATTACATGTTTGGCAAACCATGTATAATCATATTTTCCATGTTCAACCAATAATTGTCCATATTTATTTTCACACATATAATGGAATGTGTTCTTTTCTGAATGCCCATTTGTTAGAAATTAAAATTAATTGCAACATGTGTATTAATTTTTATAGCCAATAAAACTATTAAAATCTGTAATACATCACTGTTTATTTTATTTCAAACAGGTGAAACCTCTTTATTGTTAACAGTATGTTGTACTTTAAGTGTTTTTATATAGAATTTATCAGAAACTACTTTTATTAACTTTTCCTATGTAAGTACATTTCTGATAATGTTCTAGCTGGACTCATATTCTTTTTCTAATGTCTGCCTTATACTGCAGTACTGATGTCATATTATGTACCACAGTTGTTACAGTGTTGTGTACTTTAGAAAACATTAATAACAACACTTTCCAATAAATTCTATATAAAATAACACTTTGTATACTACAATATAATAATAACACAGTTCTCACTGCAGTGCTCGCCACAGTTCTCACTGCAGTCTTCGTCCCAGACCCCACTGCAGTCCTCGTTCCAGTTCTCACTGCAGTCCTCGTCCCAGACCCCACTGCAGTGTTTGTACCAGTCCTCACTGCAGTGCTCGTCCCATTTCTCACTGCAGTAGTCGTTCCAGTTCTCACTGCAGTCCTCGTCCCAGACCCCACTGCAGTGTTTGTACCAGTCCTCAATGCAGTGCTCGTCCCATTTCTCACTGCAGTCCTCGTTCCAGTTCTCACTGCAGTCCTCGTCCCAGACCCCACTGCAGTGTTTGTACCAGTCCTCACTGCAGTCCTCGTCCCATTTCTTACTGCAGTCCTCGTTCCAGTTCTCACTGCAGTCCTCGTCCCAGACCCCACTGCACTGCTCGTCCCAGATCTCACTGCAGTCCTCGTCCCAGATCCCACTTCAGTGTTTGTACCAGTCCTCACTGCAGTGCTCGTCCCAGTTCTCACTGCAGTGCTCGTCCCAGTTCTCACTGTAGTCCTCGTCCCAGACCCCACTGTAGTGTTTGTACCAGTCCTCACTGCAGTGCTCGTCCCAGTTCTCACTGCAGTGCTCGTCCCAGTTCTCACTGCAGTGCTCGTCCCAGTTCTCACTGTAGTCCTCGTCCCAGATCCCACTTCAGTGTTTGTACCAGTCCTCACTGCAGTGCTCGTCCCAGTTCTCACTGCAGTGCTCGTCCCAGTTCTCACTGCAGTCCTCGTCCCAGACCCCACTGCAGTGTTTGTACCAGTCCTCACTGCAGTGCTCGTCCCATTTCTCACTGCAGTAGTCGTTTCAGTTCTCTCTGCAGTCCTCATCCCAGACCCCACTGCAGTGTTTGTACCAGTCCTCGCTGCAGTGCTCGTCCCTTTTCTCACTGCAGTCCTCGTTCCAGTTCTCACTGCAGTCCTCGTCCCAGACCCCACTGCAGTCCTCGTTCCAGTTCTCACTGCAGTCCTCGTCCCAGACCCCACTGCAGTGTTTGTACCATTCCTCACTGCAGTGCTCGTCCCATTTCTCACTGCAGTCCTCGTTCCAGTTCTCACTGCAGTCCTCGCCCAGACCCAACTGCAGTGTTTGTACCAGTCCTCTCTGCAGTCCTCGTCCCATTTCTCACTGCAGTCCTCATCCCAGTTCTCACTGCAGTCCTCGCCCAGACCCCACTGCAGTGTTTGTACCAGTCCTCACTGCAGTGCTCGTCCCATTTCTCACTGCAGTCCTCGTTCCAGTTCTCACTGCAGTCCTCGTCCCAGACCCCACTGCAGTGTTTGTACCAGTCCTCACTGCAGTGCTCGTCCCATTTCTCACTGCAGTAGTCGTTTCAGTTCTCTCTGCAGTCCTCATCCCAGACCCCACTGCAGTGTTTGAACCAGTCCTCACTGCAGTCCTCGTCCCAGTTCTCACTGCAGTCCTCGTCCCAGACCCCACTGCAGTGTTTGTACCAGTCCTCTCTGCAGTCCTCGTCCCATTTCTCACTGCAGTCCTCGTCCCAGAACCCACTGCAGTGTTTGTACCAGTCCTCACTGCAGTGCTCGTCCCAGTTCTCACTGCAGTCCTCGTCCCAGACCCCACTGCAGTGTTTGTACCAGTCCTCACTGCAGTCCTCGTTCCATTTCGCATTGCAGTCCTCGTCCCAGAACCCACTGCAGTGTTTGTACCAGTCCTCACTGCAGTCCTCGTTCCAGTCCTCGTCCCATTTCTCACTGCAGTCCTCGCCCAGACCTCACTGCAGTGCTTGTACCAGTCCTCTCTGCAGTCCTCGTCCTATTTCTCACTGCAGTTACCAACCAACCAACCAAAGAAGCTAACTGAGGGCAGAGGCCTGCGCAAGCGCAAGCATCGTCCCTACCTAGGTGAAACCATTCCTGCGCACAAGACGCATTGCTGGAAATGGTAAACGGTCGTAATATAAGAACGGAAATTTTGCTAACGCTAACGGGGTTTCGTCGTGGCGGGAGCCTCGACCATTCAAACTGGGATAAACCAACCAAAGAAGCTAACTGAGGGCAGAGGCCTGCGCAAGCGCAAGCATCGTCCCTACCTAGGTGAAACCATTCCTGCGCACAAGACGCATTGCTGGAACACTGCAGTTAGCGGTTGGCAACTGCTATTTATACCCATACAACGCTGACGTCACGTATTGCGCAACAGTGAGAAAAGGCGCTCAATTCGGTTCATTCAGGCGTGCATAAGAAATGAAAAATGAACCTTATGGCCTGCCAATCGAGACTGTTGCACGTCTGCGTCACAGGTGTGCTTTACGAATTCCAATCTTTCTCGCGCAGGTTTTCGTATTTTATAAAAACGACTGCATTTCGTATTTACATATTATTTGTAGTTGAAGAAATACAAATTTTAATTACTACAAGTTATAATTTGGTTACATTCCATCCTAAATATACGAAGTCAATAATTATTATTAAATACTTTCTGTGTAAAAGGAAATAAATTTAAAGGTGATGAAAAGAGGCTTGAAGTGAATTTTGTAATTTAATTTGCCCTTGTTTAAAATTATCGTCGTATTTTGTTATACTTGTTTAATTTTAAAGACGATTTTTGAGGGGCCCGGGCACTGTTGTACCCATCGCTCCTGGGCGAGGAAAAGTGTTTCCTTGCTTCGAATCCCGATTATTCATTTTGACCAATGAGAGATCACAGGAAGGTCAGAACTCTGGGGAAAAGTGTCCTGGGTTCGATTTCCTTCAAGGGCGGCTCCTGTAGCTCGGAAACTAAGCGAGACAGAAGAAGGGCGCCGGGATCAGAGTTTTTTGCTTCGAGTAGGAGATTACGGAAAGGAAGGCCTCGACACTGAGTTCGAGTCCCGACAGGATGGTTTCTGTTCACTGGAACGCAACCGCGATAAAAGAATGACGCCAAGGCAAAATTCTTTCGTTTCGGAGAGGAAATTTCGGGGTCTAAGGTCACAGACACGGATACACAGTCCTCGGTTCGTGTCTCTGTTAGGATGTTGGTTTCTGGGGTAATTTTACGGGCGTATTAAACGACGCACGTTTAATGATGAGGCCCATTAGCTACCGGGTGTTTCCAAATTAATCTGTTGATTTTGTGTGGTTGTAGTAGTCCATGTATTTTTATTTATTCGTGGTTTATTTAACGACGCATTTTAAGTAGCTCAGAGTAGCACACGATCATTAAATCCATTAATAAATCCTATTTTATTATTTGGAAGCACAAAACTAGCTTCATTTTGAATTACTCTTGACTAATACGGATGCTACCAGATGTCTCAAAAGTAAAGTGCTGTTCAATATCAGAAACGTTTTTGTGGTAATGTAATTTACCGCATTCGACCGGCGGCTGAATAACGCACGTGGTTTGGTGGATAAAAATAAATTATGTATGTAAATGTGCCCCATTGATAAGTTCTTGTACACACGAATGTTTTTAAAGCACTAGACTGACTACCAACTGCCGACAATTGGTTTTCACCTCAAGCGTGAGGCCGTGACCTCTGGAGTGATGTCAGAGCCTTGAACCTGAGGCAGCTGCTGGTCCAGGCGGAGATAAGGACTTCAGAGGGAGGACTTCGAAGTTTTACCCCCACGGCCTCCTTCACTGTTCTGAGGTAATTGCGGACATTGGCCACGAGGGCTGAGGTGTACGTAGTTTGATGGGTAAAGCAGTTAGAAGGCGTTCACCACGACTTATAAGGTAGTGTTTATTCTTGTTCCTTCAACGCTCTATCAACTGATAATGTTGCGTATCCATTATTTAAATATGAAAGGATGGTTATGAATGATAAATCGCGAGAGTACATTCTGTGCTTGCTTTAAGGTAACTGAGAAGAACCAGGAAACTGGGGGTAGCCGATACCAACATGTTAGTTTAATGCGATTGGATAAAGCCGATATTTTGGGCGTGTTTTAAGGAGGGGTAGGAATTGGATCGATTTTTTCTTTTAGATTATGGTGCCACAGACTTTAATTAATCTGACAGGCGGCTTTAAATGGCAGATACTAAGTTTGTTATGGATTGTGAATGGGACAGGGTAAATGTGTAAATGGATCTTAGGAACTGCTAAGGAATTTGCCTTCGACAAGGTGGGGATTGTGTCTTTGAACGAGATTCGAACTGAAAATCGCTTGGATACGAAAACCTGCGCGAGAAAGATTGGAATTCGTAAAGCACACCTGTGACGCAGACGTGCAACAGTCTCGATTGGCAGGCCATAAGGTTCATTTTTCATTTCTTATGCACGCCTGAATGAACCAAATTGAGCGCCTTTTCTCACTGTTGCGCAATACGTGACGTCGGCGTTGTATGGGTATAAATAGCAGTTGCCAACCGCTAACTGCAGTGAGAAATGGGACGAGGACTGCAGAGAGGACTGGTACAAGCACTGCAGTGAGGTCTGGGCGAGGACTGCAGTGAGAAATGGAACGAGGACTGCAGTGAGGACTGGTACAAACACTGCAGTGGGTTCTGGGACGAGGACTGCAGTGAGAACTGGGACAAGCACTGCAGTGAGGACTGGTACAAACACTGCAGTGGGGTCTGGGCGAGGACTGCAGTGAAAACTGGGACGAGGACTGCAGTGAGAACTGGGACGAGCACTGCAGTGAGAACTGGGACGAGGACTGCAGTGAGAACTGGGACAAGCACTGCAGTGAGGACTGGTACAAACACTGCAGTGGGGTCTGGGACGACGACTGCAGTGAGAACTGGGACAAGCACTGCAGTGAGAACTGGGACGAGTACTGCAGTGAGGACTGGTACAAACACTGCAGTGGGTTCTGGGACGAGGACTGCAGTGAGAACTGGAACGAGGACTGCAGTGAGAAATGGGACGAGCACTGCAGTGAGGACTGGTACAAACACTGCAGTGGGGTCTGGGACGAAGACTGCAGTGAGAAATGGGACGAGGACTGCAGTGAGGACTGGTACAAACACTGCAGTGGGGTCTGGGACGAGGACTGCAGTGAGAACTGGAACGAGGACTGCAGTGAGAACTGGGACAAGCACTGCAGTGAGGACTGGTACAAACATTGCAGTGGGGTCTGGGCGAGGACTGCAGTGAAAACTGGGACGAGGACTGCAGTGAGAACTGGGACGAGCACTGCAGTGAGAACTGGTACAAACACTGCAGTGGGGTCTGGGACGACGACTGCAGTGAGAAATGGGACGAGGCCTGCAGTGACAACTGGAACGACTACTGCAGTGAGAAATGGGACGAGCACTGCATTGAGGACTGGTACAAACACTGCAGTGGGTTCTGGGACGAGGACTGCAGTGAGAACTGGAACGAGGACTGCAGCGAGAAATGGGACAAGCACTGCAGAGAGGACTGGTACAAACACTGCAGTGGGGTCTGGGACGAAGACTGCAGTGAGAAATGGGGCGAGGACTGCAGTGAAAACTGGGACGAGGACTGCAGTGAGAACTGGGACGACCACTGCAGTGAGAACTGGGACGAGGACTGCAGTGAGAACTGGGACAAGCACTGCAGTGAGGACTGGTACAAACACTGCAGTGGGGTCTGGGACGACGACTGCAGTGAGAACTGGGACGAGCACTGCAGTGAGAACTGGGACGAGCACTGCAGTGAGGACTGGTACAAACACTGCAGTGGGTTCTGGGACGAGGACTGCAGTGAGAACTGGAACGAGGACTGCAGTGAGAAATGGGACGAGCACTGCAGTGAGGACTGGTACAAACACTGCAGTGGGGTCTGGGACGAAGACTGCAGTGAGAACTGGAACGAGGACTGCAGTGGGGTCTGGGACGAGGACTGCAGTGAGAACTGGAACGAGGACTGCAGTGAGAAATGGGACGAGGACTGCAGTGAGAACTGGAACGACTACTGCAGTGAGAAATGGGACGAGCACTGCATTGAGGACTGGTACAAACACTGCAGTGGGTTCTGGGACGAGGACTGCAGTGAGAACTGGAACGAGGACTGCAGCGAGAAATGGGACAAGCACTGCAGAGAGGACTGGTACAAACACTGCAGTGGGGTCTGGGACGAGGACTGCAGTGAGAACTGGAACGAGGACTGCAGTGAGAAGTGGGACGAGGACTGCAGTGAGTACTGGTACAAACACTGCAGTGGGGTCTGGGACGAGGACTGCAGTGAGAACTGTGGCGAGCACTGCAGTGAGAACTGGGACGAGCACTGCAGTGAGGACTGGTACAAACACTGCAGTGGGGTCTGGGACGAGGACTGCAGTGGGGTCTGGAACGAGGACTGCAGTGAGAACTGGGACGAGCACTGCAGTGAGAACTGGGACGAGCACTGCAGTGAGGACTGGTACAAACACTGCAGTGGGGTCTGGGACGAGGACTGCAGTGAGAACTGGAACGAGGACTGCAGTGGGGTCTGGGACGAAGACTGCAGTGAGAACTGTGGCGAGCACTGCAGTGAGAACTGTGTTATTATTATATTGTAGTATACAAAGTGTTATTTTATATAGAATTTATTGGAAAGTGTTGTTATTAATGTTTTCTAAAGTACACAACACTGTAACAACTGTGGTACATAATATGACATCAGTACTGCAGTATAAGGCAGACATTAGAAAAAGAATATGAGTCCAGCTAGAACATTATCAGAAATGTACTTACATAGGAAAAGTTAATAAAAATAGTTTCTGATAAATTCTATATAAAAACACTTAAAGTACAACATACTGTTAACAATAAAGAGGTTTCACCTGTTTGAAATAAAATAAACAGTGATGTATTACAGATTTTAATAGTTTTATTGGCTATAAAAATTAATACACATGTTGCAATTAATTTTAATTTCTAACAAATGGGCATTCAGAAAAGAACACATTCCATTATATGTGTGAAAATAAATATGGACAATTATTGGTTGAACATGGAAAATATGATTATACATGGTTTGCCAAACATGTAATATCATACAAAAAATTCCACTGCTGTTTAAAATGCAAAACATGGTTTAGCTTTTGTTTATGTGTTGGAGGCTGGAACTGTAAGGACTGCTACCCAGTTGGACAGTAAGTGTAAAAGTTTCTGTATAATAGTGGTTTTATTTAATAATAAAGAACTTTCAGTTTTAAACATCTTCATGTTGATAGCCTCTAATCCCCTTTTCCAACATATTCTGTCCTATATAGTTCTCTGAGGGATTGTGTTAGTCATCCCTCAGTTCGCTGCATATACCTATTTTCTACTACTGAATTGTAATTCTAAACAGATGTTGCAAGAAAACAAAGATGTCTCCTCACAGACTTGTCTCTTTTTTAAAATTTCACACTCAGTGAGAAGGTGCAGCATGTAGCATGACCACACAGTGACGTCATGACATTGGAAAACATGCACTGAGATAGAAGGTGACAGTGCTGACAAATTATAAGAGTTACCTGCACAGTAAAGCAGTGCAAACATTTTGTAGAGAACCAGATGTCTTCATTTGAATTTCCTGACTCCATACTGAAATGTGCAAGGACTTACTCTAATATACAGGTCTGGCCATTACATTATTATAATCACTATCTATGCTAAATCTTGAACGAATATTCTCATTAATTGATTTCTTATTATAGTGGCGACTGAAGTCTGCAACTGGTACAAAATCTTCACTCATTGGATAACGTTCTGCCCCAAGCTCCAGTACATTCATGCGCTGGTATTTATGAAAATTCAGTTTGCCTTCTTCATAGTGACCCATCTTATGCACCAGCTCAAGTTCCTTCACAATCTGTATGAAGCTCAGGACACAGAACCACTGGTAGAAGAGAAATACTGCAAACAAATGAAGTAACATGTACTGTGGGCACATTATTTCCCACTTGGACAATGCATTGTCACTTCGGCTCTGAATATTGAGACAGTATGCTTCTCCGAAACACTGGTATCTATCAGCCAGTCCACATGGCACCAGAACCAAAAGGAACATCATCCTCGCCACAATGTGAAAACCTCAAATCTCACTTTCAAACACTGTCTGTGAGTCTGGACACTGTTACATCATAACACCCAGGCAT
Source organism: Zootermopsis nevadensis (assembly GCF_977971745.1). NCBI lineage: Eukaryota > Metazoa > Arthropoda > Insecta > Blattodea > Termopsidae > Zootermopsis > Zootermopsis nevadensis. Next base: position 7,280,548 of record NW_028259156.1, on the reverse strand, counting down.
CTGCATGAACATGAAAATGTTACTGTCTAAATTAGCTACTTGTTATAGTTACTTTCTGCCAAAATAATTCAAATTAGAAGGGGTTAGAAGGACAAGAGATTAATTTGCAGTTTTTAGTGTTCATTTTGTGAATATACCTTAAATTAGAGAAGGAAAGGAGAACAGGATTGAATTAAACAAAACAGCAGATTTTTGTGTTTACTTCCACCTTAAGATTGCATCGAAGTTTGGGGGAAGATAAGACGAAGGAAATTTTTTCTTTATGCCCTTTTCAAATCAGCAGATTAATTCGGAAACACCCGGTAGCTTATGGGCTTCATCATTAAACGTGCGTCCTTTAATACGCCCGTAAAATTACCCCAGAAACTGACAACCTAACAGAGACTCGAACCGAGGACTGTGTATCCGTGTCTGTGACCTTAGACCCCGAAATTTCCTCTCCGAAACTAAAGAATTTTGCCTAGGCGTCGATTTCTTCTCGCGGTTGCGTTCCCGTCAATAGAAATCATCTTTGTCGGGTCTCGAACTCAGTGTCGAGGCCTTCGTTTCCGAAATCTCCTCTTCGAAGCAAGAAACTCTTCTTTTGTCTCGCTTAGTTTCGGAGCTACAGGAACCGCCCTTGAAGGAAATCGAACCCAGGACACTTTTCCCCAGACTTCTGACCTTCCTGTGATCTCTCATTGGTCAAAATGAATAATCGGGATTCGAAGCAAGGAAACACTTTTCCTCGCCCAGGGGCGATGGGTACAACAGTGCCCCGGCCCCTCAAAAATCGTCTTTAAAATTAAACAAGTTTCTCCGAGGCAACCCAACAATTACTCCATTGACACACAGAAGAAGGCAATGGCAAACCACTTCTGGATCATCTGCCAAGAACGTATATGAACAGGTCCCAGTCCGAGAGAAGGATGGACGGATCCTGTTCATATGGACCTGTCGTCAGACAGAACACTAATAATAATAAAAAATAAAATACGACGATAATTTTAAACAAGTTCAAATTAAATTACAAAATTTACTTCAAGCCTCTTTTCATCACCTTTAAATTTTTTAATTTTAAAGATGGTTTTTGAGGGGCCCGGGCGCTGTTGAACCCATCGCCCATGCGACAGGGAAAATGTTTCCTTCCTTCGAATCCCGATTATTCATTTTGAATAGTGAGAGAACGCATGAAGGTAAGAACTCTGGAAGAAGTGTCCTGAGTTCGATTTCCTTCAAGGGCGGTTCCTTTGGCTCCGAAACTAAGCGAGACAGAAGAAGGGATCAGAGTTTTTTGCTTCGAAGAGGAGATTTCGGAAACGAAGGCCTCGACACTGATGTCGAGTCTCGACAAGGATGGTTTCTGTTGACGGGAAAGCACCCACGAGAAGAAATCGACGCCAAGGCAAAATTCTTTCTTTCGGAGAGGAAATCACGGGGTCTAAGGTCACGGGCACGAAAACAGTCCTCGGTTCGAGTCTCTGTTCGGATGTTGGTTTCTGGGGTAATTTTACAGGCGTATTAAACGACGCACGTTTAATGATGAGGCCCATAAGCTACCGGGTGTTTCCGAATTAATCTGCTGATTTTGTGTGGTTATAGCAAACCATGCACTTTTATTTATTCATGGTTTATTTAACGACGCAAGTTTTTACCCCCAAAGCTTCCTTCACTGTTTTGAGGCATTGGCGGACATTGGCCACGAGGGCTGAGATACACGTAGTTTGATGGGTAAATATGAGCTGCCAATACACTGTACAAATTTGCACAAAATGTGTCCAAAATTGGAATGTGCAGTTCAAAATTATTCCACCATACACACATGACAGCAGCACTGTCGTATTTCCTGGTAGATTCCAATGAAGTCTGTGGGCCAGACGCTGGTAAGACTGTGAAAGGCTTCAGAAATGTCTGAGACACACAGGCTCATATATCAGAACTCAAACAGCTCACAAAATGCATTTGATAAAACTACCTACAAATCTGTGCACTGTAACTGTCACAGAAGCGTGGAACATCTTAGGTTGATCTAAATCCTATGCTTCTTGGTTCCTATTTAGTATTTATTGGGTGTGTGATTTATCAAGTCCTTCACAGCCTTACAAGCGCCTTTTGACCTGATCAACTGGACCATTCCCTTGTATGACATTTAGAAGCACAAGCAACTTGCTTTGGTCTCTGGAGTATCAGCGTGCACATTCTATCCATAAATACCGTTTCAAGATTAAACTTCCTAATTCTAGGCAAAACTTCATTGATTATACGGTCAAAAGAATCTGGTAGTCTAAAATGTTAAATTTCGGAAACTGGGAGTAAAGTAGATAATAATGCTGATTCACTTTATTGATAGAGCTACCAAAACCGGCTGAACTTCATCAATTATACTAAAGATGGCACAAAGTGAATGAACGCTCCTCTGTTCATAGTACCAAGAGTACTCCATAGAGTGCATCTGCTACCGCACAATAATATTGATTTTATTTCGAAAGGTTTCGCCTGCGTGAAAGAACGCTGTAGGGAACACAGATTTTAAGATCACGAATGAAATGAGGCAGTGAAACCATTTACGATACTTTTACGAGCTGAATACGAACCTGTCCCTCTGATCCGGTAACCAAATCAGCCAACATTTCTTCATTAAATCTGGCGTGAACAGAGTGCACTGCAGCCCGTTTTAAGGAGTAATTAAATTTGTGTCAGCCCAGCGGAATTCGGCGTACTAATTCACAATACTCTCTTTATTAAAATTGACAAAAAAAGAGAAGAGATTCTGGAACGAACTGTGGATTAATATAAGACACAAAATACAACTATAAAATTGTCAAGTCCAAATTGTAGGCATATATGAAAAATATAATACCCACCTATCATATATTAGCCAACATAGACATATGCTTATTTTGCATGCATCGCGTTAAAGAGCAAATGAGCATAAGAACAAGTCATTTGTCTTTTATCTTTGAGTGCGCTTAGTCAAGCTTAGGTCGTTGCAAATATTCCGTCCCAGTCAGAGGCCACTCCCAACATTTTGGAACAATTTATTCTCACGGTCGGCAATTGTCAGCCACACGCCCAACACACAAGTCGGAGAATCACCCCTTGTCGGCTGTCCGCGAATGCTTTTTCGAAACACTCCGTATCTGGCGGCCATAGTCGATCGTGATGCTGGTTTTGTGTGGGCTGCGGGGCGAAGTTCCCTCCCTCTCTCTGCGTTCAGTCTGTTTCTGGGGCCCACCTAGCGTTGCATCCCGTGACCACCGAGGGTAAAGCAGGCCGCAGTGTGAAGACGCTTGAGCACAGGAACAATTATCGCATCAACGAATTATCTGAGACAGAATTGGATTCAACCCCAGAAAATTCTCTAACTTAACGAAAGTAAAACCACGAAGTACTTAAGACAAAGCTGAGAGGTTATCCAAGCGATTTTCAGTTCGAATCTCGTTCAAAGACACAATCCCCACCTTGTGGAAGGCAAATTCCTTAGCAGTTCCTAAGATCCATTTTCACATTCACCCTGGCCCATTCACAATTCATAACAAACATAGCATCCGCCTTTTGAAGCCGCCTGTGAGATTAATGAAAATCTGTGGCTCCATAATCTAAAAGAAAAAATAGATTTAATTCCTGTCCCCTCTTAAAACACGCCCAAAATATCGGCTTCATCCAATCGCAGTAAACTAACGCGTTGGCACCGGCTAAACCCAGCTTCCTGGTTCTTCTCAGTTACTTTAAAGCAGGCACAGAATGTACCCCCGCGATCCATCATTCATAACCATCCTGTCATATTTAAATAATGGATACGCAACGTTATCAGTTGATAGAGCGTTGAAGGAACAAGAATAAACACTACCTTATAAGTCGTGGTGAACGCCTTCTAACTGGTTTACCCATCAAACTACGTGTATCTCAGCCCTCGTGGCCAATGTCCGCAGTCAAGGAGGCCGTGGGGGTAGAAACTTCGAAGTCCTCCCTCTGTAGGCCTTATCTCCGCCTGGACCAGCAGCTTCAGGGCTCTGACGTCACCCCAGAGAAAGCCTAATTTCTCGATTTTGAGGCGAAAAATCCAATTGTCGGGAGTTGGTAGTCAGTCCAGTGCTTCAAAAACATTCGAGTGCACAAGAACTTGTCAGTGGGGCGCATTTTCATACACTTTTTATTCTTATCCACCAAACTACGTGCTTTATTCATCCGCCGGTCGAATGCGGTAAATTATATTACCACAAAAACCTTTCCGATATTTGGGTAACCCTACAAATTGTACGGCACTTTACTTTTGAGACATCTGGTGGAATCCGTGTTAGTCGACAGAACGAAGCTAGTTTTGTGTTTCCAAACAATAAAATAGGATTTATCAATGGATTTAATGCTCGGAGCTTCTGAAAGTGCGTCGTTAAATAAACTATGAATAAATAAAAAATCATAGTTCTCTATAACCACACAGAGTCAGCAGATTAATTCGGAAACACCCGGTAGCTTATGGTCCTCATCATTAAACGTGCGTCCTTTAATACACCCGTAAAATTACGGGAATACATGTACAGTTTAAGTAAAGTAAAACTTACGGAAGCCGATCTTATGGAATGGACCAACATAGACTGCTTTACCCAGGCTCTGTGCCCCTCTGGGAATTGCTCCTCCTAATGAAACATCTCATGTGCAATAATTCTGGAAGCATTGGCAGTAGTTACATAATAAAATACATTAACAGGCTTAGGAAGACACTGCAAAACTTGCTGGGAGGTCAGAATTTCAGAGTAAACCTCTCAGTACATGAGCAGACAACTTGAAACTTCCGTCCCAGCAAATGCGACATTGCAAAACACTTACAAAGAGCACAGTTTGTATTTACACAGAAGACTTCATTTCATGAACCTTGTACATGCTCGCTTGATAATTGAAGGGTCTTTTAAACTGAGGTGCTCTCGTGTCTGCTTTGCCAGGCTTCAGTCTGCAATAAGCATGCTGTTCCATACCATTAAAGCTTGTGATTTGTACTACAGCACACCACGTGGGATGACATCAGGTCAAAGGCGGTACTTCTGCCGTACTTCCTGCTTCTCGATGACAACATTGTCGATGATGATGATGAAGACCCTCAGTTACTAGGCACTCAGCCTCACTTTCAAGGTCAGTACAAAAATTTGCAACATTTTAGTTTGTGTTGCATGGGAATAATGTTTAATTTTTGACGTTCTATTACTTTTAGAAAAGGTGCTGAACCTGAGGGCCATGTTGCCTTCAAGTAACATAATAATATAAATGTCGCTGTTTTGATTAGGCCTTCGCTGATATTTGTGCACTGTAACTCTGGTATGATTCAACATTCACACTGCCTTATTCTTTAACTTGCTTAATGCATATAAATTGCAGGTATTAGCAAAATAATGGTCATGACTGTGAACTGCAGACTGATATCAGTAACATAATGGGTTGTTAACTTCTTGAAGTACAGTCTCTTCTAGAAGCTGAGTATTTACTCAGCTAGTCCAGACATTAGCCACGTGTGACATTTTGTAACGTACTAACACTTTTCCAGTGAGGCGCTTCTAGCACCCCACCTGCCCTCCAATATATTTGCAGCTGTTTGATGTCTGGACATCCTTTCATTCCGCAGGGGACAGGCCACTTAGCATGTTGAAAATGTTTAAACATACCTTTTAAGAAGGTGGCTGTCCTGTCGGTTGTAATGCTGTCATATTGTAGAAGATTACAGACGTTTCAGAGGTGCATGCTACCTCCATTATCAGGGAGATTATGATGCAGGCAGCAAGCACCTCTGAAATGTGGTTAAACTTCTGCCACATGATGGCATGACAGCCCACAAGAAACACATCTTCATATTCATGACTGTGAGGACCTGAAATTATACGTTAATAAATTTATGTTGAGTGAGGTCTGATGATGGCCACTGAGATAGGCTGTATTGAACATTCAGAGTCAGACACAACACAGAGAGTTGTTTAATTTTCGTGAGCTTGGTCTTTGTTTTACATTGAAGGTACAATTTTATCATCATGTTTTCAGAGACATAACATTTGTGTTGTCTTATAAACACTGCAGTAAGGATATTTCGGTACATTTTAATTTGCCTGCTTTGATGTGACTTCTGTAATATGTATTGCAGTTTCTCATTTGTTTCACCTCCTCTGGACGAAATCCACGAGCAGCGCCCAACCACAGTGATAACAACCTCCATTGGTTTTTAAGCTTGTATCTGATATATGCAGTGTAAATTATAAAGTTAGAGATTGGTGCTTTTTATTATTGCCTCACACAATCAGTGATATTTTATTACGTATGTTTGAAAAATTGACAAGAAACCAACAAACTGCTTAGAAGATAAATGGCTACAGGCTTCAACCAGTTTTAGGCTCTACCAAAAATTATTATTATGGAATGGATTTTGTGTTGTCTGTCACAATAATATACATCAGTGAACAAAATTATGTGATGTTAAATGTATTACATTACAATAAAATCCTCTCGGGCTATCAGCCGCGTCAAGTGGTTAACCAGTTGATGCGGCTGATAGCCCGAAAGGATTTTATTGTACACAGTCGCCAAGAAAGCTGAAGAACATGCATAATATTATATTACATTTACAGATTGAGATTAAAGATACACTTAGGTCATATTTGCAACCTTGAATTTATTCCCAAAAGTATAATTCCATCATTGCAGGCTGTATTCATCAACTGACCTTAGAAAAAGTCCACAGCTCATGTGGTTAGTTGCCGAGTTCTCAATTTGGGAGCCCGGGTTGAAACTCAAGACAGTCCATGTAGGATTTATGGTGGGCAAAATGACACTGAACACTCTTCTCAGAGATATTTCGTTCACTCAGACACTAGATTAATATTGTCCGTTGCTCCGCGTTATTTGTGGACTGTAAGATCAGGTTTCTATGGGACGCATTTCCAGACAGGCAGTTGCTTCCCTTCACGATAATAACAGTAATGCAGAACGTTGCAGTATTAGAATAAAAACGATACAGAATTAAAATCAATAATTTAAAATATGGGATGGGCTGTGGATTGTATAAAATCTATTGTTGCTGTGTGAAATGTGGTTCTGATGTTTCTCCCTTATAATGCTAAAAGTAAACTTGGGACCAGCTTTACATGGAACATTATGGGGTGGCCATTTATTATTTCTTATTGTAATATATGTTTAGTGTTTGCCTGTATACTGTTGTTCCGCTGGCCCAGTGTGTGTTGTGATCATGAGCGGTGTACCGATGTTCTAGTTCTGTGTTGACTACAGTGGTATTCTGTGATAATGGGCCAGTTCCTGGTTTCCTGACTCGTGTTCTACCTTAATCCTATAAAATTGTTGTAGTAATCATTTGACAGTGCCCATAACAGAAATATTAACCAGCCATGTGGAGGGTCACACCAGTGCACTGATAAATGTAATTCTGCAAACCCTCCCTCACTGGGAAAGAAAGAAGCCAGGAAGAAGTTGAGCAGTTTACCCAAAGTCTTATTAAGTGTTGTCAAAAACTACAGTGAACTAAGGGAGTGAATAAAAGACCAGGGAACAGCTGTGTTGCCACGTATATTTTGTTAGATGCTTGTTTTCCATTTTCTTTCTTGAAAGTCAGTTGTGATTGGTGTTTAGTATCTGGGGAGTGTTCACTCTGAAGCAATTGAAACTGAACCAAATCAGGTCACACCGGACTTGAAACTTCCTGGTATCCCTCTTAACCAACTCTTGGTTGCTGAGTTCATCATTTAATTATATTCCAGATCGCTGTTTACACTGTAGAACTCTGAATTCTTTATTTTTAAAGCAGATTGTGTTTGTAGGTGTCACTAGGTCTGTTCCGTTTATGTGTTAGAG